>NC_060195.1:59326992-59451992 GCF_021184085.1 Oncorhynchus gorbuscha | reverse complement strand
AGGATGATCGGTATGGATGTCTTATTAATTTGTGATGTTGCTATGAGCAGCACCTTTCTCGCTGCCTACCCACTACTGGACTATGGGACATTCTTTTTTCATGGTCCTTCGAGTTGGATATCTACATAATTGGCTGCTACAGTCATTACATAGCCACTGTAGCCAAGTCCTGCCACGAAATTGTGTCAAGAGTGTGAAGGCATGAGACGGTTAGAGAACCACGAGACGACCGTCGGACGGCTCACTGTAAAGGAAATGAATGACGCAAAATCGAGACGTCAAAGCACAACGGGCTTCAAACTAATGCCAGAGATCCGTGAAATTGGTTTTGTATCAACAGCACTAAAATTGGCACCCTCGCTTGGACAAGCTTTTGCATAGAGTGTGCCTAGAGTCAAAACGTATCATTGCCACTCTCAACCCTTCACAGGGCCAAATCATACAGCACATACAATAGACACCATCTGTTGATTTTTGTTTCACATACAAAATATTGGCCTCGAGACTAACACTCTCCAGTTGACTTTGAAACCGTGAGGTAGAAATACCATTGATGTGACAGTGCAACGACAACGCCAAGCCAGGGCACGATGGAACAGGGAGGACGTCAATGTCAGGAACACACAGTAGGTGACAAACACCCACAGATTGATGTGTCACAGTGTGTTCGGTCTCACTTTAGCCTTCCAGCCTCCACGCTGCATTGGTGTCTGCTGTACAACGTGTTAAGGCAACATAACAATCAAGACAAGATCAGAAAACATGTTTTTATTATCAGTAGCCTTTCTTTACGGACACAAAACCCCAGTGAAAACAATTTAGCGTGGATTTTAAATCAGCTGATACTTAAATAGCCCTCAAAAAATATAATGCTTAAGCGATCAGTGGGACAATATCACCCCCATTATCCCATCGTGGGGGTGGGTTTCAGAGAGCCAGCCATGCAGTCGGTCGACATGCTTGTGTCTCAGCGTGTGTCTCATTGTGTTGAAGAGGCATTTGGTCTAAACTCTAAATCAAACTGCTGTGGCGGATTCAGAGCTGGGGCCTTCATCTCCTAATCCTCCTCATCAGAGCCAAAACAAATCCACCACTGTCTGTGTGTCTGTGTGTGTCTGTGTGTGTGTGTAGTAAGAGGATTTATAGGAAGAAGAGGAGGAGAGGGAGTGTATGAAAAATGCCATTCCACTAGAGATCTGATGTCATAGACTAGCAGGGAGCAGAAGGGGGAGACTGTTCCTCAAAAACAGTTGATGTACGGAAGGGAAAGGGAAAGGGTATTGATGTGGGAACCCTGTTGTCTCAGTGCAAATACGCTCATTGTTTTTGCAGGAAGGAAAAGTTGTGGGAGGGATTAAAAAAGAGGAGAAGACTATGATAATAAAAGATTCAAATGATCAGTTCAATGATTAACATCATCACCATCATCATCATAAAACAGAGCGGCTGTACTTTGCATGAATAAATAAAGCAACCATTCAACCACGAAGCCTGTAATCAATATGAAACGTGGGCCATGTAGCAACACTTTTCAAGGAAATCGAAAAGCACTTTACCTTTCAGAGGTAGAATTGGTATTTTCTGAAAAGCTTTTGCTGCAACCCCCCCCCCCCCCCAAAGATAGAACCACTCAAGGCCTTGAATCAATCATTCGGATTCAACTCCAAAAGGTCCCAAAGAACTAAAAACGAGCAACAAATTCAAAAAACAGAACAATTATCTCTTGGCCATTCTGAACAGAATGATGGTGAATCGAATCAATTCCTAAAGTTGTTTAAAGATCTGGGCTTCTAGCCTAATGCCTAGCTGTGAATGACAGCCAGTCTCATGATGACACATAGTCTGTTGTATGATGGTCATAGCCTCCTGAATGAAGTCTTACATCCTATTGCTTGGTTACACCTTACTTCCCTTGATTTCCCCTTCTTTTGATCAGGTCCGTAAAACACTTGAAACAAACAATGGCCTACAGTGGCAAATTACACAATCTCCCTGCACTGGATGTGTGTGTGTGTGTGTGTGTGTGTGTGTGTGTGTGTGTGTGTGTGTGTGTGTGTGTGTGTGTGTGTGTGTGTGTGTGTGTGTGTGTGTGTGTGTGTGTGTGTGTGTGTGTGTGTGAGCATTGGGAGGTAACACGTATTCTGGTCTCTGGACAGTTTACTCATTGTGCAAGCATTGCTCAGCGAAATATCTTCGCTATGTCTAACCTACGTGCTTTGAAAAGGACCACGCACAGTCTCCAGCTTTCCCCAAAACATGTCTAAAACTATCTCTGTTGGAGAAGAAAGGTTTTTCGCGAGGATGGAATCTAGATTTGTCCTATTCTTCAAGCAAGAAGTGTGTCAAAAGCCATTTTCTTTTTCCTGAGTGCTCCCATCCTCAAATACCCATCTAGTTGTGGACTATTCTGTGGAACCACCGCCAGCTATGATCGTCAGAGCAATTAGTGCTTGGTTCAGAGGATCGCATTCTTGTCAAGCTCTGATGGCTGAGGAGACCTCATGCCGTTAGTGCTAGCAGGCTTTCGTCACACTTCACACAGCAGTATGTTCAGCTTGGACGGCTCCTCACTCACCATGCTCCAGCAAGCAGGGGTAAAGAGGCTAGACCGAGAGAGAGAGAGCGAGAGAGAGAGAGAGAGAGAGAGAGAGAGAGAGAGAGAGAGAGAGAGAGAGAGAGAGAGAGAGAGAGAGAGAGAGAGAGAGAGAGAGAGCCCTGGCTAAAACCCCTTTCTCTTTCTCCCCCACCACCTAGACCTCTACCCAGACATTCAGCCAGCAACACACAAGTTAATAGCTTTTCCATGATGTTTTAGTCTCCATTAGCACAATGCCAAAAAGAGATGCTACAATCTCCCTCCCCGGGCCCTGCCTCTCTTTTTACACTCAAAGGAATAACTAGGCTAATACCCCCTTCGCCCCAAGACTGGGTGGAGGGCATAGAAATATTCAACGACAAGAGAGCACCTCAGTCATACAATTGAGACGAGTCTCGACCTCGGTCTCTTAAGGAACCAAAATTAGCACTTTTGGGGACAGGAAACATTAACGTTTGAGAAAACTCTATGTTGTGTTTCTTTACAGCATATTTTCACAATATAGCCGTTTTTCATTATTTATTGGCTAAAAGGCCTCCCTTGTTCGGCGAGAGTTCTACAGTTGCAGAGAGCAAAGGCTAAAGTGATCCTGAGTGTATTTAAGGCTTTTTTCCCCCCAACAACCTACTCTCCCTCCATCTGGGGATCTTCCATCTAAAGTGTGTAGAGGTTTGGTTCCCTGCCATGAATTATAGAAACAGACACAAAGGCAGTGGCTAGAGAGCATCAGTGTGTCCCTATGTGGTTCTACAACGTTCCCTGTGGATGACTAAAACACTCTGCCAGGAGCCATTTTATCACTTCTGCACTCTGCTCCAAACCGTATAAATAGACATGGCAGAATGGAGAGGACTTTAAATTCTACCTAGACGGCGTACATCTTCACAGGTCATGTGGTCAGAATGTGGTATAAAATCAGTCAGGCTAGAGATACTAATAGCCCCACCGATATAGCCGCCGTCGGCAACGTACAATGCAAGTTCTACACATTGTCAATCTATGATCTTGACTTCATCTCCATCCGAGTGCTGTGAGTCAAGGCATCCCATGAACTTTTTTTTCTCCACCACCAGCAGCCTACTAGAGATTCCTCTCCCCTCCCAATTCGGTCTGTGGTGCTTCAGAGAGTCATAAATGAAACATCCCTACATGTCTTTAAAGGATGCCCTCAATGTGCTCCCTATTAATATAGCATGGCTTTCTGAAGATGACAACATGCTTCAGCTCTCACAGCGATGTTTCATGTAACCCGGCCATACCACAACCCATGCTCTGCTCTGAACATTTTGTCCAGGGAGGATACACCATAGGCCTAGACGAGGGAATGCTGAGGACCACATAAAAACTGCAGGCGTTTCGCAGAGGCAGCTGTCGTTAAAATGCAATGTATGGAAGCTTTTGAGTTGTCAAAAATGTGCATTTTAAGTGGATAACCTTGCAGTTTTATTGGGATTTTGTTTCTCAGAGTTAATTGCTATTCATTAAGAGTTCATTGCGTTAGAGTATGGGAAAAGCATGATGTTCCACAATGTAAAACAAGGGGTTTAGGTTTCCATTCAGCAGCACCAGTAGCCCTGAATTGTTCAGCACCATGGACAGCACTAGTGCTCAATCCATCCACCCTACTGAAACCGCACTCAATGCAATCGCCTTGATGCAGCAATTTACTAAAATGGAAGGTCAAGAAGCACGTTGCTGGAATGACAAAGCCTGCAAAATCTCTTTCTTCACTGTCACTTAGTGACTCTCTCTCTCACTCACACACACACACACATAGCCCCTGAGACTTTTGGCCTCCTTGCCGGCATACACAGACCATGTTATGCTACGGTTCCCAAAGGCTTCCCCATGCTCTTAATCTGATTGCTATTCATTCGTGGCTCTGCTATATATAATGATGTATGTTAATTGGGTAAATGAACAGTCTTGATACTCAGTAACGAATGCAATGATACAGTTACAGCTATCAGCTACATTCTCTAGGTGTCGCCACGATTCTCCTTCGTTTACGTGTAGTTTACAGTCACATCAAGTCAAGTGTGTGTATATTGCACACGTGCACACACACACACACACCTCCATCGATGCTGATTGCTCTGATCTTACTATAAATGACATAACATGTTTTGACATCCCCACACCTATCACACTGCGCTTCAAGGGAGCAGAGATCAGAAGGAGAAGAACATGAAAGGCAGAACAAAACAAAGCCATGTCCCTCCATCCTGTCCCTGAGTGACAGTAGCAGGAAACACAAAGAGAGAGAGAGGGTCCTGGGGGTGTGCACGCTGTAGGAGGCTGCCATAGAGCCTGCTGGTGGTAATGGTGGTAGTAGTGGGGGTTGATGTTTTAACTCTGGCACATGGTCTGGCAGACAGCCCACAGCACTGCACAGTACAGCATGACCCTCTGCAGTAGAACAGTAAGGACAGCACACCCTAAGTTGGCTCCACCAGCCAGCCAGTAAGACTCACTCACACAGAGGGAGGGAGGGAGACTATCAGTACTCAGTTCAAGACTCAAAGGCTGGCTCTGAACCCTTTGAGATTCTGTTCTGAAGTGTGGTTCCCTAGGGAGCTGATCCTTTGCCTTTAGTCTTATGGCAAGTGTGTGTGTTTAGTTGTGCTCTCTCTATATTGTTTGTCCTAGTCCTTCAAACAATGATCAAATGGGCAAATGCCCTCTTCAAGGGGTGTCCTTGAGTACTGAAAGATGTGGAAAGGAAATATTCTACTAGGGTATTTGGCTTGACTTCCTATAATCTAGAGGCACCTGTCCATTGAATATTTCAACTTGTATCATCCTTCATTTAAAGAAAACATTAACATAAAGTTATGACATTGCATTATAGCTAATTACTTGGCCCTTTATTTGGCCAGCTGACACACACCTCACTCATTAACAAAGTGATTCATAGAGCTAGGTCACATGCATCTGTGATAGTTTGCAACGGCCGTGTTAATTCTGAATCACACAAAGGTCATTCAAGAGGGATATTTCAAATCCACAGATTAGAGAGAAATAATCGCTGTCATTTTTGTTGTTGATGGAAAATAATTTAATCCAGCTATTTCTCACATTATTGTTCTCCTCCCACTTCAATGTGCTGGTAATCCTGAGATAACCTGATCATTTCTATGATTTTATTTTAATTTGATTTATTTCACCTTTGTTTAACCAGGTAGGCCAGTTGAGAACAAGTTCTCATTTACAACTGCGACCTGACCAAGGTAAAGCAAAGCAGTGCGACAAAAACAACAACACAGAGTTACACATAAACAAATGTACAGTCAATAACACAATAGAAAATTCTCTGTACAGTGTGTGCAAATGTAGAAGGGCAGGGAGGTAAAGGCAATAAATAGACCATGGAGGCGAAATAATTACAATTTAGCATTAACACTGGAGTGATAGATGTGCAGATGATGATGTGCAAGTAGAGATACTGGGCTGCAAAAGAGCAAGAGGATAAGTAACAATATGGGGATGAGGTAGTTGGGTGTGCTATTTACAGATTGGCTGTGTACAGGTACAGTGATCGGTAAGCTACAGCTGATGCTTAAAGTTAGAGAGGGAGACATAAGACTCCAGCTTCAGTGATTTTTGCAATTCGTTCCAGTCATTGGCAGCGGAGAACTGGAAGGAAATGCAGCCAAAGGAAGTGTTGGACAATGTTAGTAGTACAATGTGTAAGTCGCTTTGGATAAAAGCGTCTGCTAAATGGCATATATTATTATATTATATTATTACATGATTTGTATAGATTACATTGTTTACTTAATTGATATATTATAAGTTGCAGAACAAGATGTTTTTGTAAATGTTCTCTTTTCTGCCCAAACTGATGTTGGGATTAAATAGAACACATTCCAGACAGTATGATTCTAGCCTAGACCTGGTCCCAGACCTGTTTGTGCTAACATGTTTGGCATGCCAATGAGTGGCAGGGAGTTGGCATGATAGCCAGGCTGGCACTTAGGATATTATGATTCATTTCAGTATGAAAACTGACGAAACATATCCCACACATATGGAAAAGGAAGCGCTTATATTGTAGTCATGTGCTGTAGACCTAGATCTTCTAAATGGCTCATAAAAGCTTGTTTTGAGATTCACCCATTTTAATAAATGCTCCGGGTTGCCAGATTGGGTTCTTAGACTTTCTTAAGCAATTAGGAAACACAAGTCTCGTTAAGCGATCATTAAGAGATCTGTGCAGATTCTGGTTGACAAAAGCCCCAGCTGATGGTAGCAGCTTGAGAACATACACACAGATTTTGTGGTGGGATTGGGGTGCATCACGTTCGCCAGTGTTAAACACAGATGAATGCAACATCTGCATTATCAAAACACTGGAGCACAAACCCCACAGAACAAGCATCACTAAATACATGACAAATACAGTTGAAGTCGGAAGTTTACATACACTTAGGTTGGAGTCATTTCAACCACTCTACCAGTTTCTTGTTAACAAACTATAGTTTTGGCAAGTCGGTTAGGACATCTACTTTGTGCATGACTGTCACGCCCTGACCTTAGTTATCTTTGTGTTCTTTATTATTTTGGTCAGGTCAGGGTGTGACTATGGTGCGTATGTTCGTTTTTGAATTGTCTAGGGTGTTGTGTATATCTACGGGGTTTTGTAGTCTAGGTATATGTAGGTCTATGGTGGCCTGAATTGGTTCCCAATCAGAGGCAGCTGTCTATGTTGTCTCTGATTGAGGACCATATTTAGGTAGCCATTTGTCTAGGGTATTTGTGGGTTCTTATTCTATGTTTAGTTGCCTGTCTGCACCACTCTTATTTCCGTCACGGTTCATTCGTTAAATAAAGAAGTATGTACGCTTACCACGCTGCGCCTTGTTCTCCTCCATACAACGAACGTGACAATGACAAGTCATTTTTCCAACAATTGAATTCTACAGACGAGGAACCATATGTGACATTAAACATAAAATAAAAAAAAGCTATACATAAAATCATTATTGGATACCCCTTTTCTATAGTGAACTGGTTTCACAAGCTTTCCACGCGCTAATTAAAAATAATTTTAAATTTAAATATAGGCTCTCGTGGAATAACAGTTTTTGTGCACCACTCCGAATGGACGGACAACCGCACAACTTTACTGTTGCTGATGAAAATCCCCGAAATGTGGGAAGGAAACAGGAAACTACAAGAATGGAAAGACTGGCGAAGGAAGATATTGCGGGAAAACCCTATACAAATCGTAAGGGTCAAGAAAAAAACTGAAACGCTGTCCAAAAGAGGTATGTGGAAGAACCATATATCAAGCTAGCTAGCTATAGAGTACAATAACTAACATGTGTGTTCTGGGTTGTCTAATTTCTAACTATAGAGAACATATTAGCTGAAGTTCGTTGGCTGCTATTTTATACATTATCGTTACAAATGTTATTGGTAGATTTATAGAGGTAACATAGCTAGCTACTTTTTCTCCATCTACCGGATGATTCGACATGGCTACAGTAGCTAGCTAGTTAAACTGTATCCTGCAGGGAAGAGCGTGTTCCACGACGTGCAGAAAGGAGTTCGGAAAGTTGACTGATGAGCGCAGGCTGCATCTTTTCAACAGTTTCTACACTGTTTCAACAAGCGTTGATTCTCTCCAGGTTAGAAATAAGACAAAACGCCTATCATTATAAAAGCTATCTTGAACACTTGCATAGTTTAACTTTGACAGTAATGATACGTGCATTAACGTTAACTCTAAAAGTGCAGTGTTGCACAATGGTGCAATACAAACTCATTCTGTGTATAGGTTGGGTGTGTGTGAAAGATGGAGGTCCTGATCACGCAATACCCTGAATGTGCTACAGTATGTTAAATTCTGAATTTATCATTGTCATTTTTTTTATTGCAGCATGAGGTGAACCGGAGACGTAAACCTGAGGATACAAACGACGGAAACAAACCTTCAAATACCATGTACAGCAAGCAGGCCAGAGATTGAATGTGTGCAAGGTCACTTTCATGTCTGCGTTCCAGCTAACCAACAGCCATCTTCAGGCAAGTGAAAATATGAATTAATGTCTATATGAATATCAATTACAAACGTAGTATTCTCTGTACTCGTTTAAGAACCTGCTAATTGAAATGTAATTGTTTTGGTCAGGTTGTTCAGGAAAAGTTAGGAGTTCAAGCTGAGGCAGGTGAGGATACAGGGTCTCCAGATCAGGCTACTGAGGCTAGGTCTCCTTTAGAAGAGGGAAGCATAGTAATCGGTAATGCGCTATGGATTCCAGCCTGGATTGTTTCACTATTGCAGTGCTCTAAACAATCTACTAAACATTAACAGAGTATCGAATGGATGAATAGCAAATTCTGAAACAAATATAAAAATGTTGGTAACTAAGCTGTCCAAGTACAACCTTAGCATTGAGGACTGAGTGCCGACTACCTTCCCCCTCCCATCAGACAGCACTGGCCTAATTCTCGCTGCCCTACAGGACCCCCGGCCACAAACTGCAATGGCGTGACCGGGATTTGTACCCCCGGTTATAGCGACAGTTGCACTCTAAGGCAGGTCCCTAGACCATTGAGAGAATAGTAGCTTAACATCTTGTTGTCTCCTTACAGGCCACATCGGATACATGCTACAGTGAAAAGAGGGCATCAAGGAGCACATTAGATCTCTCCCAAGAACCCAGAATCACTACTCTCGGATGAAGGGGGATGTACACAGAACACCTCAGCCCTGATCGGAATTTGTTGCGACTGTACTGACTCTACAAAGAATACCACATCTGCAAAATTCTGTCTTTTTAAGGACATTTTCAAACGGCAGAGTCTCAATTTCAGCCAACCCAGGAGTGACACCTGCGGCAAATGTGACGCCTTCACTAAAGATGTCAGCAGCAACATCTGAAGAGGAAAAAATGAAGATTGCAGTTGAAAGTGAGTTGCACCATCGAAAAGGCCTACACACGGCTTCAAAGTGACTGAGTGGGCTAAAGCCAATGCTGACTACCATGTCATTTCTGTGGATCTACAGGGGGTGATGTACACCCCTAACCTCAACCTCTCTATTTTGCAAGCCACTACCCTAGAGCATATGAGAGTCCTCTGCCCATCAAAAAAAAACAAGTACCAAGATCTGATGACCATGCTCAACTACTTGCCAACTGCTGCACGCTCTTTTTATAAATCACTGCAGAGTGAATCATTTGTTTAAACCAAGCTACATAATTAACTGTTTTTTCTGTGAGTTTATGATCCCCTGAACCTGTATAGTATGTTGAATCTGAATACATTTCAGAAGACATGTCACCCCTATTGTCAGAAATTAAATGTATTGTAGGTGTGTTCTATGTGAATCAATTTGTGTATGATTTGAACCAGCGCAATATATTGAATTGATTTAATTTTAAGATGCTGTTCCTAGTGTAGACAATGTGTTCTGTTGAATTATTTTGTGTGATCATTTGAACCTTAATCTGAATGAATTAAAAACGAATAAGTCATCACATACAATATGTGAATATTCATTTGATCTTGATTCCCTTTATTCATTACAATATACAGTACATCTCTCTGTCACCACATTTAGCATGAACTCTAAGCAGTTAATACTTATTTACTGCTGTCACCTCGGTACAGGACATTTCTTGCCTTTAGCGTGGGTTTAACACAATTCACAACTTAATTGCTGATCATAGTGTTGACCGCGAAGAGAATGGTTTTGTAATATTGACCTTAGGGACCTGCATAATGGACATGCATATTGGCACATCACATTGATCCATATTTGATATGTAAAAGTTGTGCTTGTTATGATTGAAATGTATTTTTGTAGTTCTATGGTATGTTCACATTGAGGGCTTCATTTTAAATGAGACTAAGATTTCATGACTACATTAAAGAGAAGTCCTCAGTGCTAAAGTTGATAGACCACCTTTTTAACTGAACCTCCATACAAATGAATGAATAACATACTGCATTTAAGTTATTTACATGAAGGGCATCTGTACTTGAAAGTACTTAAAACGGGTGTTAAAGGACATCTTACTAGAGTCATGCAAAATGTCACATGCTGTTCTTCCACAAACACATCACTGGAGAAACTGTTCTACATTCTAAAAATGAACTGCAATGAAAGTATTTTTGAAATTATTATTGTTGGAAGTTATGGGTATGGTGAATTATTTGTCAACCATGAGACACCTGTGGTACACAAAATAGTTTTATCTTAACATTGAAAAATTGTCACATTGTTCTTCTGTAGGAATCAATTGTTTACAGACAGATTATTTCACTATCTCAATTCCAGTGGGTCAGAAGTTTACATACACTAAATTGATTGTGCCTTTACACAGCTTGGAAAATTCCAGGAAATTATGTCATGGCTTTAGAAGCTTCTGATAGGCTAATTGACATTGGAGTCAATAGGTGTACCTGTGGATATATTTCAAGGCCTACCTTCAAACGCAATACCTCTTTGCTTAACATCATGGGAAAACCAAAAGGAATCAGCCAAGACCTCAATTTTTTTTTGTAGACCACAAGTCTGGTTCATCCTTGGGTGCAATTTCCAAATGCCTGAAGGTACCACGTTCATCTGTACAAACAATAGTAGGCAAGTATAAACACCATGGGACCACGCAGCTGTCATACCGCTCAGGAATGAGATGCGTTCTGTCTCCTAGAGATACACCTAGAGGGGACCACATGAGGGAGGAGGATGTCTTCCCTGAAACGCAGTGTTGAGATTGCCTGCAATGACAAGCTCAGTCCGATGATGCTGTGGCACACCACCCCAGACCATGACGGTCCCTCCACCTCCAAATCGATCCTGCTCCAGTGTACAGGCCTCGGTATAAAGCTCATTCCTTCGACGATAAACACGAATCCGACCATCACCCCTGGTGAGACAAAACCAAGACTCGTCAGTGAAGAGCACTTTTTGCCAGTCCTGTCTAGCGACGGTGGGTTTGTGCCCATAGGCAACGTTGTTGCCGGTGATGTCTGGTGAAGACCTGCCTTACAACAAGTCTACAAGCCCTCAGTCCAGCCTCTCTCAGCCTATTGCGGACAGTCTGAGCACTGATGGAGGGATTGTGCGTTCCATCCTGTACCTGTCCCGCAGGTGTGATGTTTGGATGTACCGATCCTGTGCAGGTGTTGTTACACGTGGTCTTCCACTGCGAGGACGATCAGCTGTCCGTCCTGTCTCCCTGTAGCGCTGTCTTAGGCGTCTCACAGTACGGACATTGAAATTTATTGCCCTGGCCACATCTGTAGTCCTCATCCCTCTTTGCAGCATGCCTAAGGCATGTTCACGCAGATGAGCAGGGACCTTGGGCATCTTTCTTTTGGTGTTTTTCAGTCAGTAGAAAGGCCTCTTTCGTGTCCCAAGTGTTTCAAGGTTTCAACTGTGACCTTAATTGCCTACCGTCTGTCAGCTGTTAGTGTCTTAATGACCATTCCACAGGTGCATGTTCACTATTTTTTTATGGTTCATTGAAAAAGCATGGGAAATAGTGTTTAAACCCTTTACAATGAAGTTCTGTGATGTTTGGGGATTTTAATGAATTATCTTTGAAAAACAGAGTCCTGAAAATGGGACGTTTCTTTTTTTGCTGAGTTAAAAAACATGACAAGTGAGTTTTCCCGTCACTGTACTTCAGCACATTTAAAACCAGACACTTTTAGACTTGACTCAAGTAGTATATTACTGTGTGACTTTCACTTTTACTTGAGTCATTTCGTATTAAGTATGACAATTGAGTACTTGTTCCACTACTGTTATTCAGCAAAGAGACAGGGGATATGTGTGTGTGTGTGTTAGTACGTAAATGTGTGTACCTCCATTAAGTATGATATGTTACGTTACATTAAGAACAGTATGGTTACAGAAACAAGATAAATGACAGAAACGAAAGTCCGCGCAGACCCGAAGCCAGAAAGAATCAGATGAACGAGCTTTTGTTTTCAATATGAGGGCCAGTCATTTTTCACCAAAACTGCTATGTGTGCACGTGCTTGCGCATTCACACATTTTTTTTAAATGGGTGTTATAATAAAGACCGTAGGCAGCTCCTGAGTTAGAAGTTTGGAAAAGCTCACAATTTAACCTAGAATTTCTACCGATCTGAATGAGAGTTATGAACTTTTTTATGTGCACATTTTCGTGAAACAGTTTACTTTCATTAATAACGTTTTAGGTTCTAAAAATCATTGTCACGTGGTTAATCATCAAAATCTGAAGTAAAATGATATAAATCTAAAAGTTAAAATTAAACTATGAGAACACTAGCCTCTGCCATATGGACACATTGATACACTGTGATCAATTGGAAGCTAAATAAATGAGAGCATTTCCAACAAAGGGTATATAACAAAGTATTGAGATAAACTTTTGTTATTGACCAAATACTTATTTTCCACCATAATTTGCAAATAAATTCATTAAAAATCCTACAATGTGATTTTCTGGATTTTATTTCTCTCATTTTGTCTGTCATAGTTGAAGTGTACCTATGATGAAAATTACAGGCCTCTCTCATCTTTTTAAGTGGGAGAACTTGCACAATTGGTGGCTGACTAAATACTTTTTTGCCCCACTGTAAATACACTGCTCAAAAAAATGAAGGGAACACTTAAACAACACAATGTAACTCCAAGTCAATCACACTTCTGTGAAATCAAACTGTCCACTTAGGAAGCAACACTGATTGACAATACATTTCACATGCTGTTGTGCAAATGGAATAGACAACAGGTGGAAATTATAAGCAATTAGCAAGACACCCCCAATAAAGGAGTGGTTCTGCAGGTGATAACCACAGACCACTTCTCAGTTCCTATGCTTCCTGACTGATGTTTTGGTCACTTTTATGCTGGCGGTGCTTTCACTCTAGTGGTAGCATGAGACAGAGTCTACAACCCACACAAGTGGCTCAGGTAGTGCAGCTCATCCAGGATGGCACATCAATGCGAGCGTGGGCAAGAAGGTTTGCTGTGTCTGTCAGCGTAGTGTCCAGAGCATGGAGGCGCTACCAGGAGACAGGCCAGTACATCAGGAGACGTGGAGGAGGCCGTAGGAGGGCAACAACCCAGCAGCAGGACAGCTACCTCCGCCTTTGTGCAAGGAGGAGCACTGCCAGAGCCCTGCAAAATGACCTCCAGCAGGCCACAAATGTGCATGTGTCTGCTCAAACGGTCAGAAACAGACTCCATGAGGGTGGTACGAGGGCCCGATGTCCACAGGTGGGGGTTGTGCTTACAGCCCAACACCGTGCAGGACGTTTGGCATTTGCCAGAGAACACCAAGATTGGCAAATTCGCCACTGGTGCCCTGTGCTCTTCACAGATGAAAGCAGGTTCACACTAAGCACATGTGACAGACGTGACAGTCTGACGACGCAGTGGAGAACGTTCTGCTGCCTGCAACATCCTCCAGCATGACCGGTTTGGCGGTGGGTTAGTCATGGTGTGGGGTGGCATTTCTTTGGGGGGCCGCACAGCCCTCCATGTGCTCGCCAGAAGTAGCCTGACTGCCATTAGGTACCGAGATGAGATCCTCAGACCCCTTGTGAGGCCATATGCTGGTGCGGTTGACCCTGGGTTCCTCCTAATGCAAGACAATGCTAGACCTCATGTGGCTGGAGTGTGTCAGCAGTTCCTGCAAGAGGAAGGTATTGATGCTATGGACTGGCCCGCCCGTTCCCCAGACCTGAATCCAATTGAGCACATCTGGGACATCATGTCTCGCTCCATCCACCAACGCCACATTGCACCACAGTCTGTCCAGGACTTGGTGGATGCTTTAGTCCAGGTCTGAGAGGAGATCCCTCAGGAGACCATCTGCCACCTCATCAGGAGCATGCCCAGGCATTGTAGGGAGGTCATAAAGGCACGTGGAGGCCACACACACTACTGAGCCTCATTTTGACTTGTTTTAAGGACATTACATGAAAGTTGGATCAGCCTGTAGTGTGGTTTTCCACTTTAATTTTGAGTGTGACTCCAAATCCAGACCTCCATGGGTTGATAAATTTGATTTCCATTGATCATTTTTGTGTGATTTTGTTGTCAGCACATTCAACTATGTAAAGAAAAAAGTATTTAATAAGAATATTTCATTCATTCAGATCTAGGATGTGTTATTTTAGTGTTCCCTATATTTTTTGAGCAGTGTATGTAGCCCATATATCTGATGCTGTCTGGACAGAAATAGTATGACATGTCATACTATTTTGGTCCAGAAAGCATCGGATTCATGGTCAACACATACTGAGAACGAGCGGCGCTGTTTCGCTCTCTCGGATGCTTTAACTGAGATTGATGAGTCTTTCTGTCGTCGTGTGTCTTGGTCAAATAAATGATCAATATTTCAATATTTTATTTGGACGGGAAAGAGATACGGAAGTTCGGGCCAGTCCTCTAAGGGACTACAGGAATCGTCTAGCAAACCAAAGGTTGCTTGTTAGAGGGGAACTGTACCATTTTTGCTAACCCTTCCCCAAACTTGAACCCAATTCACCTAATCTGCTACGTACATTCTCCTAACTTTTGTTGTTAGTTCTCCTTACCAGCAATGTAAATTCTCCTCTGAATTTTCCCTTGTTGTTACAGCGCAACAAGCAGCCTGGTCTCAAAGAAAGAGGTATAATAGCATATGTCCCTAAATGTATAATACGTTACATAATCCAATTCCTATGATATTGTACGACCGGGTAAGACGTATGATACTATAATTTCTCGAATTCGTATCCTATTGTACGACCACTATTTCATTCATAGTGTAACTTAACGTAATATGTCATTCTATACGGATGGAAAGCAATGTATCATAGTGTACGACCACTATTTAATTCATAGAGTAACTTAATGTAATGTACAGTATCATACTCAATGGATGAAAGAAATGTACGTACTAAATCTTACAAATTGCCCTGAGGCCAGGTTGGTTGAGCACAGTGCCAATATGTCCCTTAAAGAGGATTGTCTCTCTTCAAACATAGAGGCTTATTTATATATCTTACTTTTGCCCACCACTCAGAGAAGCATTTTCTATGTACTCTAAAACAAGAAGTTCTATATTTTTAAAGCCACTACCTCTGAATATCCTCAGAACTGAAGGCTGTGGTTGTAATCTAACGTAGAAAATGATAGCACCCACTTAATTGGAAAACACCCAATTGAAATGTGACGGTCAACGTTAAAAACACTCTAGATTTTCCAAACAGGATAACTCTAAGTTGATCAGTGCTCAGGAGCATAAACACTGCATTCTCCCCTCCACACTCCACTGCACAAATGCATGGAAAGTAAAACAGAGAGCAGCTGGAAATAGCATCTGCTAAAAGGCACTACCCGAAGAGCATGTTAAGTTTAGCCAGAAATCGGACAATTACTTTGACAGAAACTGTTGTCAAAACAAGGCCTAAAAAAACACCAAAATGGACAAACATCTAAAAGTAACCAGAGGACTTGGGACCCAAAGTTCAGTTCTATTCCGTTCATTTGCTTGGTGCGAATCACCATGTAAGTGGTTAGCCAGCGCACTCTCCCCGAAAGCTCATTTATTTTCCTGCCAGAGCAGCGTGAGCTAGAAATGAAATTGAAAGCAAAAAAAAGGTTGTTTGCTTTTCTTTATTTCCATAATTGATCTGGGGGAAGCTGGTGATAAAAATGGAGGAGAGGAGGGGAGATGAGACGAAAGGATGTGCTTGGTCTCTTCAGTGTAACCAGAAGTTAGAAATGCTACTGTATGATTAATCCTCTGTCTATACAGGCTATTGTTTTCAAAAAGTAGTCTCTTCCTCTGCTGTATTTGTCTCTTCGACACCACATCTGACAAGAGGTTTAAGACTTGGTGGCTTCTGCCGTGACTAATGTTGCTTCCGTTAAAAACAAAACAAGCAAACTGATTGGTTCCGTACAGTGGACTTCATTTCCTGGCTGAAGATGACTTTCTAGTTTCAATCAATGCGTTGGAGCTCCACCCCCACGAGATCATGATTTGTCAGAGAAGGCTGACAAATGTGTTGCTATTTGTAGCTCTACATCACCGGAAGGTGGGTGGGAGATTCAAACCTGAGTTTCCTTCTTGTTGCTTGGCAAAGGAAAAAAACAACAACAATTGAACAGCTAATTACAATACCTTAATTTCAACATATTGCGAAAACCACCAAAAGCCCAGTAGCCATTTTCTATTGCAAGTATCTTCTTACAAACATATAACTTACACCAGGGTTTCGGTACACGTTTTGGTTTTTGCCCTAGCACCACACAGCTGATTCAAATAATCAAAGCTTGATGATGAGTTTCCTTCTTGTTTTTTTGGCAAAGGCAAAAAAAACAACAACAATTGAACAGATAATAACATTTCTTATTGGCTTGAATAGGCCTTTTAGAGCGTGCATTATTGAAATGATAATGCCTCAGAAGCCATCGAGGGCCAGTAAACCGTGCCAATATGTCCTCCAAACAATCTTCAAGGGCGTTATCACTTTTATACAATTGGTTACCACCATATTCAAATATTGATTGACATATTTTAATTGAAAACATTATTTTGTATTAATTTATTCATACTATTTCATCTTTCGACAAGATATAGTCCCGATACAAATCTAGGGTTGCTACCCAAGCCGGATGGTTGTTCGTTCTATCGGTTCGGTTGCCAGAGACAATTGTGTTCAATTATAGCAATGGTATAAAATGGATAATCAACTCAGAGCTCTGTGTTCTCTGGAAGAATAATAGAATAATGCAACTCCATGGAAGGACACACCTTCCACGTTGTCACAGATCAGCCCAGCCTCACATCCAATTTGCGCATATATGTACAACATTTATTTCAGCAGATTTTGTGCGTTTTTGTGCATTTTTGTGTGGTTCAATTAGTTAGAAAATACACTAATTTATGTGCTACTTAATTCGTACGAAAAGACATAAATTTAACCAGTAGGCACACAAGCCTTTGCAACAACCATATACGCGACTATACCTTACCCTAACCTTAACCCTAACCTTAACCATTCTACTAACTATACCTAACCCTAACTCCAACTGGACCTAACCCTAACCCCCACCCCCCACCCTACGGACAGACGACTCTTTAACCCAAACAATGGGTCAATCTACAAGTGGGCAACCATGGGGCCCACAACTTCGGCCGGCCGCGCCTGGACCCCTCCAGCCTACTCGCATATGTGTGGAGTGCACCCCCTCCCTTCCCCCCTCCAGTTTCCACGTGTCAGAGATGGAAGTGGATCAACCGACTCAAAACTAGAAACCAAACTCCTAGGTTGCACTATGCTTTCCACATCCGTTGACAAGCGGACCTAGACATCATGACCACACCACTCGATATGGACACATGGCAACCAACCGAGGACCAAACCTGCATAAGGTGCGCAACTCAAGGGATTTTGCCTGAGCCTACATCGAGTTTAAGAACAAAAATTAAATATAAACTATTGCGTCTATATGGTTGTTGAAAAGGCTTGTGTGTAGCCTACTGGTTAAATTTGTGTCTTTTCGCACAAATTAAAAGAAGCACATAAATTCATGTCTTTTCTCACGAATTAAGCCAGAAAAACGCACAAAATTTGCTGAAATGCATTTTGTACATATATATGCACGAATTGATTGTGAGACTGTGTTGCACAGATAGAACAGAGAGAAAGATATTTCCCTGGATGTATAAATGGGAAGCATCCGGGTGGTGTTTCCACCCACTACCAAGCATGGTAGTGAGAGGAAGCCCACTGGCGGGCAGTGGGAGAAGATGGAATGAGATGGATATTGGCAGTCATTCTGTAAATGTTCGCATCAATTAAACATTTGATCTAAATACATTTTTCTATTCCCAAAACTATAATTTGTTATTATGAACAGAGTGGACTTTACCCTTTGCAAAAGTAAAACAAAAAAATGCACTGTTTAGATTGAGTGCAAAGGCAAATTGAGTTATTGCACACACACACTTCACAGAGTAGGCGTTCCCTGATGGAAATATGCAGATGTATACTAGAACGTGTCATTAGCATATCACTAGCGCGTGCTAGGCTCTGCCCACTATGATTCATTTGTTCACATTGGAAACGACAAGCTGTGGTCTATCTTGGTTTAGTTACAAAAGATCTCTGACGTCGTTCATTATTTTCCATAGAACTCATAGCCCCTCGTTGATTATCCCTTACGTAGACTCTACATAATCAACACTAACTACCCACACAACATGTGGGTGTCTTTACAGTGTCCCGACTCAGAGCTCCACGAGCAACAATCTCCACTTAATATCCCTCAATCTTTTCTTTCATAATACAACGCATTGTGGATCCCTGTTGTGTATCTATTTGTTCCTCTATACTTGTTTGTCCTTCCTTTCTCTCTCTCGCTTTCCTCTGACCTGACTGACTGAAAGACACACGGACAGAGGGAGACATGCTGCAGCGATTTCATCCAGTTGAATGAAGCGGGGGTCATGTGTGCCGCGGTGAGGATTATTGCGACTCAAATCAAGAAAATCGTGCAACTTTAAGGGTTCGCATGGAGAGCCCGTTCTGGCTGGTCTGCCTGTGCTGACCGATTGGTTTCTCCCAGCTGGCTGCCTCTCTGATTTCTATATTCAAACATATGTGTGCCGCTGCTTGCACCTTGCACCTTGCTCTGAGAAACAGCAGATTCATAGAAAAATTCAACAGTCGACTGTGGCGGTAAAACTCGAAATTATCGTTGTGATATTTCATCGATGAAACCAGCAAAACCTGACCTGAGAATTCAAGGTGCACTTAACCAGCATGGCTACCACAGCATTCTGCAGCGATACGCCATACCATCTGGTTTGCACTTAGTGGGACTATCATTTGTTTTTTAACAGGACAATGACCCAACACACCCCCAGGCTGTGTAAGGGTTATTTGAACAAGAAGGAGAGTGATGGTACTGCATCAGATTACTTGGACTCCACAATTGAGATGGTTTTGGATGAGTTGGACCACAGAGTGAAGGAAAAGCAGCCAAAAAGGGCTCATCATTTGTTGGAACTCCTTCAAGACTGTCAAGGCTGATTTCAAGGTTTTACTGCTCACCTACAAAGCATTACATGGGCTTGCTCCTACCTATCTCTCTGATTTGGTCCTGTCATACATTCATACGTACGCTACGGTCACAAGACGCAGGTCTCCTTATTGTCCCTAGAATTTCTAAGCAAACAGCTGGAGGCAGGGCTTTCTCCCATAGAGCTCCATTTTTATGGAATGGTCTGCCTACCCATGTGAGAGACGCAAACTCGGTCTCAACTTTTAAGTCTTTACCGAAGACTCATCTCTTCAGCGGGTCATGTGATTGAGTGTAGTCTGGCCCAGGAGTGTGAAGGTGAACGGAAAGGCTCTGGAGCAACGAACCGCCCTTGCTGTCTCTGCCTGGCCGGTTCTCCTCTTTCCACTGGGATTCTCTGCCTCTAACCCTATTACAGGGGCTGAGTCACTGGCTTACTAGGGCTCTTTCATACCGTCCCTAGGAGGGGTGCGTCACTTGAGTGGGTTGAGTCACTGATGTGATCTTTCTGTCTGGGTTGGCGCCCCCCCTTGGGTTGTGCCGTGGCGGAGATCTTTGTGGGCTATTCTCGGCCTTGTCTCAGGATGGTAAGTTGGTGGTTAAAGATATCCCTCTAGTGGTGTGGGGGCTGTGCTTTGGCAAAGTGGGTGGGGTTATATCCTTCCTGTTTGGCCCTGTCCGGGGGTGTCATCGGATGGGGCCACAGTGTCTCCTGACCCCTCCTGTCCCAGCCTCCAGTATTTATGCTGCAGTAGTTTATGTGTCGGGGGGCTAGGGTCAGTTTGTTATATCTGGAGTACTTCTCCGGTCCTATCCGGTGTCCTGTGTGAATTTAAGTATGCTCTCTCTAATTCTCTCTTTCTTTCTCTCTCTCGGAGGACCTGAGCCCTAGGACCATGCCTCTGGACTACCTGACATGATGACTCCTTGCTGTCCCCAGTCCATCTGGCCGTGCTGCTGCTCCAGTTTCAACTGTTCTGCCTGTGATTATTATTATTTGACCATGCTGGTCATTTATGAACATTTGAACATCTTGGCCATGTTCTGTTATAATCTCCACCCGGCACAGCCAGAAGAGGACTGGCCACCCCACATAGCCTGGTTCCTCTCTAGGTTTCTTCCTAGGTTTTGGCCTTT
The DNA here is from genome assembly GCF_021184085.1 of Oncorhynchus gorbuscha. Taxonomy (NCBI): domain Eukaryota; kingdom Metazoa; phylum Chordata; class Actinopteri; order Salmoniformes; family Salmonidae; genus Oncorhynchus; species Oncorhynchus gorbuscha. The sequence goes on along the minus strand of NC_060195.1, from coordinate 59,431,225 downwards.
CTAGGGAGTTTTTCCTAGCCACCGTGCTTCTATACCTGCATTGCTTGCTGTTTGGGGATTTAGGCTGGGTTTCTGTACAGCACTTTGAGATATCAGCTGATGTACGAAGGGCTATATAAATACATTTGATTTGACTGTTGGAAAAGCATTCCAGTTTAAGCTGGTTGAGAGAATGCCAAGAGTGTGCAAAGCTGTCATCAAGGCAAAGGGTGGCTACTTTGAAGAATCTCAAATGTGAAATATATTTTGATTTGTTTAACACTTTTTGAGTTACTACATGATGTTATTTCATAGTTTTGATATCTTCACTATTATTCTACAATGTAGGAAATAGTACAAATAAAGATAAACCCTGGAATGAGTAAGTGTGTCCAACATTTTGACTGGTAGTGTATATATATTCCTTCCAGTCGGATAAACACTCCAAACAGTCTCTACCCGACTGCTCAGAGCCATCCTCATGGTCCTAAAGCACACCGTTGCATCGCTTTTTAAAAATCACATTCCAATGATAAAACTGGGGGGGAACAAAAATGCAATTTCAGAATGTGCCCCCCCGTCCCTAGTGAAAGTGGTGCCCCTGGAAACAATACAAAGACATCAATAAGCATCGATGACCCCTGTTTGAAACTTTTCCAGCCAATAACAGCACCAACTAGTTCCAATGAGCTGCCTAATCTCTCTTAAAGTAATCCCTCGAAGGAACCCAGAAGATCCCGGGTCTCTACAAACTTTAGGTGCCGAGCTACGCCGCACACTCCCACTACTTTACAAGAGAGAGAATGATTCATTCCAGCTGCAGTTCTCTCTCTGTGTGCTGAGGTTTAAAAGATTTGTTTTGAGCCATGTTTAGTGGGTTTAGTGTTGCGACCCCACTCAAGGGGAGGGATCATCCCAACGTCTGTGTGTGTGATTGTGTTACAGTGTTTGTGTGTGCTACATGCTCTGTTTGCATGTGTGTGCGTGTGTGTGTGTGTGTGTGTGTGTGTGTGTGTGTGTGTGTGTGTGTGTGTGTGTGTGTGTGTGTGTGTGTGTGTGTGTGTGTGTGTGTGTGTGTGTGTGTGTGTGTGTGTGTGTGTGTGTGTGTGTGTGTTGTGCTACAGGCACTGTGTGTGGCACTGTGTGTGTGTGTGTGTGTGTGTGTGTGTGTGTGTGTGTGTGTGTGTGTGTGTGTGTGTGTGTGTGTGTGTGTGTGTGTGTGTGTGTGTGTGTGTGTGTGTGTGTGTGTGTGTGTGTGTGTGTGTGTGTGTGTGTGTGGACTAGAAGCAGGGTGACTGGAGTGTAAAGTCACAGAGATCAGGAAGAATTGTGTTCTGAGCTATTCATCATTACAACAACATTCTACTTATTGAACCTCCTCTGTTTCAATTCAATTCTCATTGATAGTGAGTTTCTTCTCTCTCTCTATCCCTCCCTCCATATCTCACCACCCCTCACTATCATTTTCACATTCCCTGTTGGGCCTCCTCCTCTTTCTGCTTCTGGTCACTTTACTTACCTTGCTTTATCTTGATGTTACTCTGTTCTTCCTTTCCTCCTCCCTCTGTAGCTCTCTGGTACATCATCTCCATGTCTGCTTTCTGTCCTTTCTCACTCACCTAAATTATGACTCTTCTCTAGTTCACACACCTTCCCTTCCCCTTAGTCTTTATCTTACTCTCTCTATGTCAAACTCTCTCTTGCAACTTATCTAACTCTCTGGCCAAACACAGTCGCTCAGCTCTCTCTCTCAGAACTTTTTGGATCAGCCACAAAGCCGTGGCCTGAGTCCTGAATCACTGCTCGTTTTGCAATCCACACTCGGCTCCCAGGCACAACAGACTGCTCGCTCATTGGTCACACACTCCTTGTTCCTATGCAGAGACAACCTCCGCCACCCTCAACCCCTCCCCGCGCGCCCGCTTAGTTTCCGTTGTCCCAGTACAGTACACACACTCACCCTGACAGCTTTGCCATCTTCGCGAAACCAAAGACGTCCATGCGTTGAGTTATGGCTGTAAAAACTCAGGCACTCGAGATGGCGATTAGATCCAGATTCAAATCCAGAGTAGGGAAAACCACATTTTCACTATGTCCATAATTAGGATTCAGTAAGTAAAGGTGCCAAAACATTGGAGAAGTCCAACAAGCAGAAGTGTCATTCCTTGCTGAAAGTGCAAAGCCTTAAGACCTGTCCTGCCTATCCAGAGTAAAGCCTTTGAGAGGGTATAGGGTGGGCCAGTGAAGGACCCCCCTCTGACTAGCCAGTCCGCTTTATCCCGCTCTCCTCCTGTCCGTGGTGGACAACGCTGAGCCCTCTCTGGGTGGTCTCCATCTCAGCTGAACTGGAAGATTGTGCCGGTCCAGAGCTATATGGAGAATAAAAGCAAAGAAGGAGAGGGAGGTGAGGAAGAGAAGGAGGGGGGATGGAGGAGAGAGGGAGGGGAGGGAAGGGAAGGAAAGGAGGAGGGACTCAAATCACAAATCCCAGCACCCACACATCCTCCGCGGAGAAGAAAGGAGCCATCCGTCCCCCTGGTCTTCACCCCTTTACGAAAGTGAGAGGGGTGGAGAGATATAGGGAGGGATGCTCGGAATTGCCTGGGGAGGGCGGAGTGCAGCAGAGGAATGGAAAGAGAGAGACGTGACGAGCGTTGGGAGAGGAGAGGAGCGCTGACTCTGCAGAACGAGAGAGAGGAAGGGAGACGAGCGGGAGCAGGACCCTGTCTCTCTGGTTTATTTGTGTTGCTAAGTGAGCCACAGCAATCACACTGCCATATAGAAAGAACACCAGCACACTGCTAACTTTCATATAATTACAAACCTGAAACAGAGCTATGCCTGATGACTCTTTGATGAGCCTCAGAAATATTTGTAGTTACATATGAGCAGAGATACAGCCGTTAGGACTGTTTGCGTTTTGTGTAATTACTCCTTGACATGCTTTGTATGCATTTTATGTACGTCGATTGCACACTTCTCTCTCTCTCTCTCTCTCTCTCTCTCTCTCTCTCTCTCTCTCTCTCTCTCTCTCTCTCTCTCTCTCTCTCTCTCTCTCTCTCTCTCTCTCTCGCTCTCTCTCTCACTAGCTCACTAGCTCTCTCTCACACACACACCATCAAACAGGAACGCATAAGTCCATTAGGACCCATCCTCATTCACCCTCAAGCAGTGACGGTGGTCCTGCAGATGGTCCAGGGAGCAACAGGATGCTCTACCTTCTGTGAGTCAGCCCACGGGGGCCAAGGACAAAACACGGCAGCCGCCATATGAACGTGCCTCTCAGCAGCAACACACTGTAATCGAATTCAAAACAGCCTAAGTCTATTTTACCACACCATGTAATACAATTCAACACACAAACCCAATGTAACACAACCAAAAGGTAAGTCTGTTCAGTTCTGCTCTGATTGTTTCTGTGCTGTGGTGTTTTTACTGCATTTTAGCCTGAGTGTCTGTTTCTACTCACTTGCCAACTCCTTATGGAATTGTTAAGCGTTTTTTGGCATGACAAAGAGTGACAATTTTGGCATGACAAAGAGTGACAACTTTGGCATGAAAGCACAGACAGACTGGCATTCAGGCTAGCCTTCCGTTCAATGATATTGTTCTAATTGTACATTTTATTACACCATATTATTTTGATCTTTCCTCATTCCTTTTCGACCTATATCCTCTTTTTCCTATATTACCTAATAGCTTAGATCTGTTTCTGATGCCCTGTACTGTGTCATTCTGTCCGAGGGTAGAATCAGGGGTGGAAGTAAGCTGGAACGGTCCCATATGGAGCACAGGCAAAATAAATAGTGGGGTAACCCAAACCGGTGACACGTGAGTCTATCACAATAATGAAAACAGATTCCCAAAAAACTGTAGGCTATTACAGTATTTATCATTGCCCGCATGCGAGATGTGAGTCACATGAAAAATGAGCAAATAGACTTGACAACTGGTGGAATACGCTCCAAAATGCAGAGTAGTTCGATTATAACACTGAAATGTTGCCAAGATGAGTGGCGGATATCACTGAAATGTTGCCAAGATGAGTGGCCGATATCACGGAAATGTTGCCAAGATGAGTGGCCGATATCACTGAAATGTTGCCAAGATGAGTGGCCGATATCACCGAAATGTTGCCAAGATGAATGGCCGATATCACCGAAATGTTGCCAAGATGAATGGCCGATATCACCGAAATGTTGCCAAGATGAGTGGCCGATATCACTGAAATGTTGCCAAGATGAGTGTACGATATCAAATGTTGCTGAAATCACTGTTTGCCAAGATGAGTGGCCGATATCACTGAAATGTTGCCAAGATGAGTTATCACTGAAATGTTGCCAAGATGAGTGGCCGATATCACTGAAATGTTGCCAAGATGAGTGGCCGATATCACTGAAATGTTGCCAAGATGAGTGGCCGATATCACTGAAATGTTGCCAAGATGAGTGGCCGATATCACTGAAATGTTGCCAAGATGAGTATCACTGAAATGTTGCCAAGATGAGTGGCCGATATCACTGAAATGTTGCCAAGATGAGTGGCCGATATCACTGAAATGTTGCCAAGATGAGTGGCCGATATCACTGAAATGTTGCCAAGATGAGTGGCCGATATCACTGAAATGTTGCCAAGATGAGTGGCCGATATCACTGAAATGTTGCCAAGATGAGTGGCCGATGAAATGTTGCCAAGATGAGTGGCCGATCACTGAAATGTTGCCAAGATGAGTGGCCGATATCACTGAAATGTTGCCAAGATGAGTGGCCGATATCACTGAAATGTTGCCAAGATGAGTGGCCGATATCACTGAAATGTTGCCAAGATGAGTGGCCGATATCACTGAAATGTTGCCAAGATGAGTGGCCGATATCACTGAAATGTTGCCAAGATGAGTGGCCGATATCACTGAAATGTTGCCAAGATGAGTGGCCGATATCACTGAAATGTTGCCAAGATGAGTCATATCACTGAAATGTTGCCAAGATGAGTGGCCGATATCACTGAAATGTTGCCAAGATGAGTGGCCGATATCACTGAAATGTTGCCAAGATGAGTGGCCGATATCACTGAAATGTTGCCAAGATGAGTGGCCGATATCACTGAAATGTTGCCAAGATGAGTGGCCGATATCACTGAAATGTTGCCAAGATGAGTGGCCGATATCACTGAAATGTTGCCAAGATGAGTGGCCGATATCACTGAAATGTTGCCAAGATGAGTGGCCGATATCACTGAAATGTTGCCAAGATGAGTGGCCGATATCACTGAAATGTTGCCAAGATGAGTGGCCGATATCACTGAAATGTTGCCAAGATGAGTGGCCGATATCACTGAAATGTTGCCAAGATGAGTGGCCGATATCACTGAAATGTTGCCAAGATGAGTGGCCGATATCACTGAAATGTTGCCAAGATGAGTGAAATGTTGCCAAGATATCACTGAAATGTTGCCAAAATGATGAGTGGCCGATATCACTGAAATGTTGCCAAGATGAGTGGCCGATATCACTGAAATGTTGCCAAGATGAATGGCCGATATCACCGAAATGTTGCCAAGATGAGTGGCCGATATCACTGAAATGTTGCCAAGATGAGTGGCCGATATCACTGAAATGTTGCCAAGATGAGTGGCCGAGACCGCAGCAGTGTGTGTACGCATCAATACAGGTTACAAGACTTGTGTGGACTTAATTAATGGATGACAATCACAGAAAGTCATAACACTTTTTGGCGTTTTGTAAGTAGTCTCTTTGAATTTATCAAATGGCACTATATGGATGGATGGCAGAATTGAAGTAACCTAATAGTTGGATTGGTAACTGTCTTGACACAGACTGTAGGCCTCACATGTAGCTTATTATAATATTAACTGCTGTGTTCCTCATGGTAAACATGATAGACCAAAATGGTCCTTTTGTCTCGGGAACAGGGTTGGAGAATTAGTTTTTCTTGCTCTTTCAGCATCTTGAGAGAATGAGCGCACGCTTAGGGACCTGTTGTATAGCCAAAGAAGGCCATTTCTTTCAATGACATAAAAGATGACAGTATTTCATTTTCAACCACATAAAATATGCAACCAAGATGAAATGAAATACGATCAGAAATATGTTGGATCGTTTTCAGTCTTCCTATATGTAATCCCATGATTAGGAGATGCACTCTGCTGAAATTGCTCAGCTATTTAGTGGTAGCTAAAATTCTAATAGTTCGCCTAATTTCAGTTTATGTGACAAAACAAGCGAGTATAGCATAGATAATCATTGTACAATCTAAACCGCTGTGAAATATCTTTTCCATAACCAAAAATATTGTATTTTCAGCTGTTTGAAGGGGGTGCACAAAACCTCAACTTAAGAAAGGAGAGCATAGAAATAGCACACATAGAACAGATCTACCGTTTCTTAGACTTGCTTTCAATGAGTTTGACAGGTCTATAACTCATAGTTCTATGTGAATTTGATTGGGCTGCTCTAAAAGTTACATATTGAAGCTTTAAAGTGTACGGGCACATATAGCTCATCTCCTCAGCACCAGAACACACACCCACCACTGTTCTGGGTTCAGTGTACATTCTCCATCCACAGTCAACACAGGCTATGTTAACATGTTCAACCTGATCCCAGACCTGTATACCTTTTTTTGACCTGGGGTTACTTTCAACAAAGTCAAACTGATCTCACACCTGTATAGGACTCTATGGTGAAAGTGACTTGTTACGCCAAGAGGTCCAAGGACTTGCTGAACTTTGAACTGCTCCTGGAAACAAGGCTGCAGAACCCTTCATTCATCCCATGGAGGTTGATGGCTCAATGCTGTATGCTGTTCTCTGCGTCCCCCCGTGAATCAAAGGCGCACTAAGAACAGAGCGTCCCTTTTCTAAAAACAGAGCATCGGGAAGCGAAGTTAAAACAGTGCTTTAAGTCAGGCAGTGGAGAAGACAGCTTTGATGTGGGAGAGAGGCTCTTTTATGTCACATCCATTTTTTATGAGGACACCAGCGTTTCCTAAAGAGCTCTACCTGTGTTTGAGCGCTATCTCCAGGGGCCGCCGTGACAACCCATCTCAAAGACGAGCCTGAAGCATAAAACTCTTTCTCACATCTGTAGCCTGTTCCTATCTTTTCAAACATAGGCAACACAGAGAGTGTCATGTAGATTCCAAGAGGTTAAACTTTCTTCTTGATGATGTTTTCTGTGTTGAATGGGTGGGATGCAGACACAAAGCATATTTAGAGACCATATTCAGACCATATACCAGGGGTGCAACTTTCCCTGGGGACATGCCACCCCCACATTCTGAAATTGCATTTTTGTCCCTCCCAGTTTTATAATTGGAATGGCTTCGGTGTGCTTTAGGACCATGCGGACGCCCCCGAACGGTCAGGTAGGCTGTTTGGAGTGTTAATCAGATTGGATACAAATATTTTTTTATATGCCCCCCCTATTTCTAAAACCAAAGTCGCGCCCCTGCCATAGACCACACCATGAAAGTCAACTCAGCTTTTGGAACTTCTGCGATCCAAAGAATCCACCCATACAGGAAGCCAAGAGCCTCTACATCAAAGTTACACAAGACACAAGAGACCTTCTAGCACTAAGCCCTGGACTTGGGTTTAATAGACCGCCTGCACTTATTCTAAACCTTATAGGGCCAAGGGACGTGCTCAGCGGTGCTCGTCTAGATAGAACGTCAATGATGCTTTGTGTTGCAGGGAGATAAGGAAGACATGATTGGCTACACTGTCCACAGGGGGAAACCAATATACCCAAGGTCACAACGGGAGACTGTGTGTGTTTTATTAAAAACCACATTAGTATTTTGCTTTGGTATTCTCCTTGTGACCCAGGGGATGGTCCAGAATGTTGAAAACTGAAAACAAACAGCTATGGGCCTGGGAAAAGAGTTAGATGTATGTTCTTGTAGAGTTGCTATAATATGCATGCAAGGTTATATAGCACTATGAATTATATCAGCTCACACACACAGGGATCATATGTAGTTGCAGTAGTAAAACCTGAACCTGCAGATGCCTTATGATGTGCAGGAAGGTTATAACAATACAAATGAACACAGACACTCAGAGTAGATGTGCTGATCTAGGATCAGTTTCACATTTGATGTCGTAATGAATAACATTACATGGACCTGACCCTAAATTAGCAGTCCTACTCTCAGACGCTTTGAGGATACGGCCCCAGGTCAGGTAGCTACACTTTGATTGTAATATAATTCAATAATACAAGTGATAAAAGAACAACCACAAGATGAACTATTCAAATACCGTAGTACGTCAGCTTGCAACAAATGCTCCTTTTGTAAAAAAATTTTTTTTTCCATGAGCGGGGTATTGAAAAGCCAAAGTGACTTGGAGCATTTCTTAACGAGACATCTATTGTTTGATCAGGATGACTTTGTAATTGTGTCTCATGCGATTGACAGAGGCTGATTCACTTGTACAGTATTACGTAACAACGCCCCAAGCTCCCGCATCTTATCCATAGTCTGTCAGTTCTCCCTCCAAATGGGTGTATTGAAAATCACATTTAAAGACACAGTCTGTAAGCTTTCCAGTCATTTCAATGAAGGACGTATAATGTGATGTACACTAATAGGATCTGTACGAACTTATCATAACTAAAGGACCTATATTCCCGTGTTTTGGTTGTCAAGTGCTATTTGCATGTGGAAATATCATGGAGGACACATTTGCAACATTGTTGGTGGTCCACTCTTTGGATTGGTACAGTATGACCATCCTACAGAGTGTGACTTTATAGTGGCATTCAATTAAAGAGCAGTGCTGATAATGAATGTTAACAAAGGAATCAACACAATGTCATGTGGCTAATTCATCAGCAGTGACGCCTTGTCTCTGCTCTCACATGACTGGCTGGCAGCGCTCTCTCACCTAGAGTACTGTACATATCACACATCTCTCCATCTTATGATTAATGAGCTGTATTATTAACATAGCATAATTTACACTGAAGTGTCCTGTACACGTTGTACTGTAGCTCCCAAATGGCACCCAGTTCCCTATATAGTGCACTACTTTTGACCAGAGACCTATGGGCCCCAGTCAAAAGTAGTGCACTACATAGGGAATAGGGTGCTATTTGGGACACAGCCTAACTCTACACAGTGGAACTGCAATGGGTACTGTGTGGTACCAATTCTCCATTAACTAACGGGTTTCTTTGGCGTTGGATCATCAACAGTCCATAATAGATAGTGTATTGGAGTAACTGCTTTGCTTTCTAAACCTTATAGTAACAATACACTTCAAATGATTGAGAATGTCTTCCAGAACAACTATACAACTAAACCCACTAAAGTAGTAGCAGCAGCTGTATTAGACGTCTGGGCCCAGATCTGTTTGGGTGACTGTGTGAATAGCAACATGTTTGCCATGACAATGGCCATAGCAGTTTCCAGCACAAATCGATCTGGGACCAGGCTACAGTAGTAGTCAATCAATCACATTTATGTTTGGACCCCTTTTTAGTAGTCATAATAGTAGTAGTAGTAGTCATAGCCATGGGAAGATGTTTGGGGGCGGGGGTTACTACAGACGGCTATATCGGTCCGCTAAGAGCGTCTGCTAAATGACTTAAATGTAAATGTAAATGTAATACATGACTACTAAAGGCCCAGTGCACTAATTTTGTGTGAGAAAATAATACTTTTCAGGGGGTGCTGAGGGTGCGGCTATGGTGGGTGCTATCTAGAATCTAAAAGGGTTCTCCTATGGGGTACAGCTGAAGAACCCTTTTAGATTCTAGATAGCACCTACCATAGCCGTACCCTCAGCACCCAAAAGGGTTCCAAAAGGGTTCTTCGGCTGTCCCCATAGGAGAACCCTTTGAAGAACCCTTTTTGGTTCCAGGTAGAACTCATTTGGGTTCCATGTAGAACCCTTTCTACATGGAAACCAAAAGGGTTCTACATGTAACCAAAAAGAGTTCTACCTGGAACCAAAAAGGGTTCTCCTATTGGGAAAGCCTAAGAACCCTTTTGGAACCCTTTTTTTCTGGCTTCTCTGAAGACCCTGCAGTAATTATTAGGGATAAAGTGTATGTCGGCCTTCTGTGTCCTGTCTAAACAATAAGATCACCCCATCTCCCGTAATCCAAGCAGCAATGTCTTCTTCCCTTATCAGGAAGCCTGCTGCCTAATCCCCAGACAACACTGTAGCCATTCCCTCCAGAGAGATAGACTGGGAGATGGAGAGAGAAGTAGAGGGGGGGGGGGGCATCCAAACAGTGCTGCAGTGATTCTCAGCTCCCCTGACAGATATAAAGAGAAGGATCTCATGTAGTCTGGGAAATCCCAGACCTAGGGAAACAGTACTAGGTCTCGGTAACATGGTGGGTTTTCTGGACCATTTCCAGATGGGATTTAAAAAAAAACACTCATGGGGAAGGTGCTCTTCAGAAAGACAACTCCCATCCAATCACGAGTCTGCATAGGCGGTGTTTAAAATTAGAGCGGGAATTGTGCTGTTGAAAAATAATCCCCTTGAAAACATGACAGAGACAAACACAATGTGGACGCAGATAGCTAGACTTATTATAGCCACAGCCAGTCAGTGGTTGAACGCTTGTAACACTAACTTTAGCTGTCTTGGCGCATCAAAAAATAAATAAAACACTCGCTTGCGAAATACACTCATTGAAAATATCCTCCACAAGTGCCAACTAGCTAGCTACCAATTTGATGTCTGGTGAGGATGTTTACACCAGGGCACATACGGATAAGGCTCTAGACGGGTTTTCCGGCATGTCCGTTTCCACCTGGCCCAACCGACGATTGTACCCGTGGACACGTGTATGCTGGAACATTGTTCATGTGGGAGACAACCTGTCTACCTAGAGAGATCGAATGCCCTATTCAAGACCAACTCACCTGTCTTTGGCTAAAATGATCTGACCAGCCAGCAACTTTAGAGTAATATAACGTAGACTGGGCTTAAGAATAGGCCTGTGACTGGTATGCCATTACCTCTGTCTGACCACAAAACATATGCTGGGTCCATGCTTATGTCTGGGTCCAGAGCACTGTGAATATATTAACACTACCAAGAATGTCTAATGGAAGGAATGTTTTGATTGCAATTGTAGGCTATCGCGAAGACCATTTCAAATGTCAAAACCTTCCAGAAATAAGCTATACAGTCACGCTTCAGTACCAGTTATGGCCTCTTGTCTAACTCTCTGTGGATTGATAGTCCAAACACATCATAACACTAAAAACCTCTACCTGTCTTGAATGAAAGAACAACTTTCATCTCTCAATCTCTCTTATCTCTCTATTCAAGCAAATGCACATCAATAAATTATACCTGCAGGGAACGAAAAGCTTTTGATCCTGACTTGGCAGTAGAATCAAGCGAAAGCTATAACTTTGTGAATTTCCCTCTTGGAGGGAAAGTATATCTTTTTTATGGATTACCGGCGTTCGGGGCCTTCTCTCTCTGTCTCCGCTGACTCATGCAGTCTGTGACATCGAGGAGGGTAGATCAGCGACGTATGGTTGCTGTCAGAATACTAAATGAATAGCAGAGCTCCATGTGGCACGTTTCGATACTACAGAGTCACAGAGCCACAGCCATTTATCACTGCTTCACAGTCTGGATGAGAGTGTCACAGTCTGTTTGTCACCCCACATTCAGAACCACTGCAGAGGAAGAGAGGGTACACACACACACAGGCGCACAGCCATGCATGGAAGCAAGGGACACATGCAAACACACACATTAATTCAAAATGCATGTACACACATAGACTCTAAGACGTGCACATACTGACATTCCCTAAATACTGAATCTAGACCTGCTGTATGTCAGACCAATGCCAGACTAAACATGTGGACACTCTCTCTATATGCTGACCCCAGACCAGAAACTGAATGTCAGACATTGTAATTCTGGGAAAAAACATGCTCTGTATTCAGAGCCAGTTGGCGGTGCTCTCTCTGCATGTCAGCTCTCCACTTGAGAACACTTCATTTTGCATTCTACACCAGGGGCTGGTTCTCCAGACTATGTTTTGATGTCTTTATTAAAATCTTACTCAAGGACAGATTTGCGCTGGACCCATTTGGTAGCGATGAATTGAAATGACAACCCCAACAAAATACCTTTTTTGAGCCGGAGACGAGTATATTAAGGCAAGAGTTGAACCTTTGATCTGGTTTATTGGTGGCAAATGAGGCCATATGTTCCATTGTGTGAGAATCAGACGAAACATGGTCTGTTCTGCCTCATGAAAAGATCAGTTTGCAAACTTCAGGAGCCTTTCATAGATCGACACTGTAAATCCCCACTTAGCATGAGTTGTAGACCCATTTACGCTATTGACTCCATCCGTAAGGCTGACATGGATGCTAAAATCCTTCTTACTGGAAGATTATGATCACGGGACACAGGAACCCATCGGCTTGCCATTGTTGTGGATACAGTGTTTCCCCCGTCGTCATTCATCTCAATCTGTCCTTTTTGCTACTTACCACGGGAACTGTAATGGGCGCTCTTATTGCATCCACGGGGGACTGAGAAGACTATGATTGGCTAATGAGAGTGTACACACAGTGTCATGGGAATGTTAAGCGAGTACATCATGTATTTGTCTAATCCCACACTTCTAAAATGATCATGCTGTTGGTGATGTATATAGAGATGCTGTTTCTTTTGTTTAGGAAAACTGCCATTTCGGGGCTACTTAATATTTGTTGTGGCATATGAACTCTGGAAGGCTTCTCTTTTGGGGGTACGATGAGTGAGTCAGATGTTCCCAACACCTTCCTATTGCCCACAGCAATCACCATGTTGAAATGACTTTCGCTACGTCAAACACACAGCCACCACACCAGAAAGAAAACAATATCTCGTCCCTGTTAACTTTTGGATTAGCACTGGGTTAACAAGCTCTGTAGGGCAGACAACAACAAGCGCTCCGTGCTAATGAGTGACAAGCGGGCTAACCTGACCCCAGCATGTCTGTGTAAGCCAGCTCTATAGTATTGACAGTTCTGCGAGAGTCTGCACTGTCTAGTGATTCAGTGGTCAGCATGGTCAATGTGTGGTCAACAGCTTTAACCGCGTCAGGTCCAGACACCATGACAGTTCACAAACAGGGGAGGAGTTCGAGGTAAAGAGACGCTGACTGTGTTCGGATGTGGACGCCTCTGCGGTGTAAACCAATCGGCCTTGACCGCTTTGGCCGCCGGCCTGGCCCAGCGACATCTAAAGCAGCATCCCATAATGCACCAGGCTCCAGAGCCGGACAGACATGGGATTAGGGGATGAAAGATTCAGCGCTATAGATGCCTTCCAGCTCTGTGGCGACATCCATGTGTCTGGAGACACTGAACAGTTGGGTCTATTGAACGCCCTCCTGTTTTACACGTTTTATAAGACATGTTTTATGATAAATGATCAATCAATTATTAGGAGTTATCAATGTGTCAACACATCTGCATTTCCTGTTGAAACTACCAATGGTAGAAAGGAGTGAAACAAGAAAGAGAAATGGCTGGTGACTGCCCTTACACACCTTTAATATATCCTCACAAACAATTCAGGTACCCACGCGCACATTTCATTTATCTGGTTTCTAGGCCACATGTTTCATGGGGAGTGACCCTTCACCCAATCGTTGTAATCCTCCACAACGATGTGTGATCTCGCAATCTCTTTTTCAAAGTCATGTGATCAAGAACACTGGTGTGTCCTGTACTCTGTGGTCTTGGTCGTATTATGTAACCTATAGTCACAATCCTACCGGAAGTAACCATATGTCACAAGAATAATGTTCTTGAAACATCAAAATATGTCACTGGTTATGATTGAATATCGGGACAAAGGTTTGGCATTATTCCAATAATCTACAGTATATTCACATATTCCTATTTTACCCCTTCATTGAACTGAGATAAGTCTTTGGACATTGCCAATATATGTAGCTCTGAGATTTATGTTTCATAAATACAATGACCTTTACAGAAAATATAAAATGGGTGACTCTAAAGGTCAACATATACTATATCCACAAACATGGTTTTTACAAATTGATCAAACGTTAATTCTAAAGTGATTAATATACAATACCAGTCAAAAGTTTGGACACACCTACTCATTCAAGGGGTTTTCTTGATTTGTACCATTTTTTACATTGTGGAATAATAGTGAAGACATCAAAACTATGAAATAACACATGGAATCATGTTGTAACCAAAAAAACTGTTCAAAAAATCAAAATATATTTCACATTTAGAGAATCTCAAAGTAGCCACCCTTTGCCTTGATGACAGCTTTGCACGCTCTTTGCATTCTCTCAACCAGCTTCACCTGGAATGATTTTCCAACAGTCTTGAAGGAGTTTCCACATATGCTGAGCACTCGTTGGCTGCTTTTCCTTCACTCTGTGGTCCAACTCATCCCAAACCATATCAATTGGGTTGAGGTCAGGTGATTGTGGAGGCCAGGTCATCTGATGCAGCACTCCATCACTCTCCTTCTTGGTCAAATAGTCCTTACACATCCTTGAGGTGTGTTGGATCATTGTCCTGTTGAAAAGCAAATGATAGTCCCACTAAGCACAAACTAGATGGGATGGCGTATTGCTGCAGAATGCTGTGGTAGCCATGCTGGTTAAGTGTGCTTTGAATTATAAATAAATCACTGACTGTGTCACCAGCAAAGCACCCCCACACATCACACCTCCTCCTCCATGCTTCACGGTGGGAACCACACATACAGAGATCATCCATTCACCTACTCTGCTTCTCACAAAGACACAGCGGTTGGTACCGAAAATCTCAAATTTGGACTCATCAGACCAAATGACAGATTTCCACCGGTCTAATGTTCATTGCATATTTCTTGGCCCAAGAAAGTCTCTTCTTATTAGTGTCCTTTAGTAAATCAAATCAAATTTTATTAGTCACATTCGCCGAATACAACATGTGTAGACCTTACAGTGAAATACTTACTTACGAGCCCTTAACCAACAATGTAGTTTGAAAAAAATATGGATAAGAATAAGAAATAAAAGTAACAAGTAATTAAAGAGCAGCAGTAAAATAACAATAGCGAGACTACGTACAGGTATATACAGGGGGGGTGCCGATACAGAGTCAATGTGCGGGGGCACCGGTTAATTGAGGTTATATGTACATGTAGGTAGAGTTATTAAAGTGACTATGCATAGATGATAACAACAAAGAGTAGCAGAGGTGTAAAAGATGGGGGGGGGGGCAATGCAAATAGTCTGGGTAGCCATTTGATAAGGTGTTCAGGAGTCTTATGGCTTGGGGTTGGAAGCCTCTTGGACCTAGACTTGGTGCTCCGGTACCGCTTACGTGCGGTAGCAGAGAGAACAGTCTATGACTAGGGTGGCTGGAGTCATTAACAATTTTTAGTGCCTTTCTCTGAAATCACCTGGTATAGAGGTCCTGGATGGCAGGAAGCTTGGCCCCAGCGATGTACTGGGCCGTTCGCACTACCCTCTGTAGTGCCTTGTGGTCAGAGGCCGAGCAGTTGCCATACCAGGCAGTGATGCAACCAGTCAGATGCTCTCGATGGTGCAGCTGTAGAACCTTTTGAGGATCTGAGGACCCATGCCAAATCTTTCCAGTCTCCTGAGGGGGAATAGGTTTTGTTGTGCCATCTTCACAACTAATCCATGGCTTCTGGTTAGGATATGTATGTACGTTCACTGTGGAGACGAAGTCATCGATGCACTTATTGATGAAGCCAATGACTGATGTGGTGTACTCTTCAATGCCATCGGCGGAATGACAGAACATATTCCAGTCTGTGCTAGCAAAACAGTCCTGTATCTTAGCATCTGCTTCATCTGACCACTTTTTTTATTCTAGTCACTGGTCCGTCCTGCTATAATTGTTGCTTGTAAGCAGGAATCAGGAGGATAGAACTATGGTCAGATTTCCCAAATGGAGGGCGAGGGAGAGCTTTGTATGTGTCTCTGTGTATGGAGAAAAGGTGGTCCAGGCCCCCCCCCCCCGGTTGCACATTTAACATGTTGATAGAAATTTGGTAAAAATAATTTAAGTTCCCCTGCATTAAAGTCCCCAGCTACTAGGAGTGCCGCCTCTGGGTGAGCGTTTTCTTGTTTGCTTATGGCGGAGTACAGCTCATTCATTGCAGCTGTACATTTCAATGAAACATGGTGAAGCACCAAAATTGCCCTCGCTAGAAGCATGTGTTTCAGACATAAGGAAGTGGATGGCTGCAAACTTTCTACTATTAAACTCGGACAAAACAGAGATGCTTGTTCTAGGTCCCAAGAAACAAAGAGATCTTCTGTTGAATCTGACAATTAATCTTAATGGTTGTACAGTCGTCTCAAATAAAACTGTGAAGGACCTCGGCGTTACTCTGGACCCTGATCTCTCTTTTGAAGAACATATCAAGACCATTTCGAGGACAGCTTTTTCCATCTACGTAACATTGCAAAAATCAGAAACTTTCTGTCCAAAAATGATGCAGAAAAATTAATCCATGCTTTTGTCACTTCTAGGTTAGACTACTGCAATGCTCTATTTTCCGGCTACCCGGATAAAGCACTAAATAAACTTCAGTTAGTGCTAAATACGGCTGCTAGAATCCTGACTAGAACCAAAAATTTGATCATATTACTCCAGTGCTAGCCTCTCTACACTGGCTTCCTGTCAAAGCAAGGGCTGATTTCAAGGTTTTACTGCTAACCTACAAAGCATTACATGGGCTTGCTCCTACCTACCTCTCTGATTTGGTCCTGCCGTACATACCTATACGTACGCTACGGTCACAAGACGCAGGCCTCCTAATTGTCCCTAGAATTTCTAAGCAAACAGCTGGAGGCAGGGCTTTCTCCTATAGAGCTCCATTTTTATGGAACAGTCTGCCTACCCATGTCAGAGACGCAAACTCGGTCTCAACCTTTAAGTCTTTACTGAAGACTCATCTCTTCAGTGGGTCATATGATTGAGTGTAGTCTGGCCCAGGAGTGGGAAGGTGAACGGAAAGGCTCTGGAGCAACGAACCGCCCTTGCTGTCTCTGCCTGGCCGGTTCCCCTTTTTCCACTGGGATTCTCTGCCTCTAACCCTGTTACGGGGCTGAGTCACTGGCTTGCTGGGGCTCTCTCGTGCCGTCCCTGGGGGGGTGCGTCACCTGGGTGGGTTGATTCACTGTTGTGGTCGGCCTGTCTGGGTTTCCCCCCTTGGGTTGTACCGTGTCGGAGATCTTTGTGGGCTATACTCGGCCTTGTCTCAGGATGGTAAGTTGGTGGTTGAAGATTTCCCTCTAGTGGTGTGGGGGCTGTGCTTTGGCAAAGTGGGTGGGGTTATATCCTTCCTGTTTGGCCCTGTCCGGGGTGTCCTCGGATGGGGCCACAGTGTCTCCTGACCCCTCCTGTCTCAGCCTCCAGTGTTTATGCTGCAGTAGTTTATGTGTCGGGGGCTAGGGTCAGTTTGTTTATCTGGAGTACTTCTCCTGTCCTATTCGGTGTCCTGTGTAAATCTAAGTGTGCGTTCTCTAATTCTCTCCTTCTCTCTTTCTTTGTCTCTCTCGGAGGACCTGAGCCCTAGAACCATGCCCCAGGACTACCTGACATGATGACTCCTTGCTGTCCCCAGTCCACCTGGCCATGCTGCTGCTCCAGTTTCAACTGGCCTGGGCCCTAGGACCATGTCCCAGGACTACCTGACATGAGGACTCCTTGCTGTCCCCAGTCCACCTGGCCATGCTCCTGCTCCAGTTTCAACTGTTCTGCCTTACTATTATTCAACCATGCTGGTCATTTATGAACATTTGAACATCTTGGCCACGTTCTGTTATAATCTCCACCCGGCACAGCCAGAAGAGGACTGGCCACCCCACATATGCTCTCTCTAATTCTCTCTTTCTTTCTCTCTCTCGGAGGACCTGAGCCCTAGGACCGTGCCCCAGGACTACCTGACATGATGGCTCCTTGCTGTCCCCAGTCCACCTGACTGTGCTGCTGCTCCAGTTTCAACTGTTCTGCCTTATTATTATTTGACCATGCTGGTCATTTATGAACATTTGAACATCTTGGTCATGTTCTGTTATAATCTCTACCCGGCACAGCCAGAAGAGGACTGGCCACCCCACATAGCCCGGTTCCTCTCTAGGTTTCTTCCTAGGTTTTGGCCTTTCTAGGGAGTTTTTCCTAGCCACCGTGCTTTTACACCTGCATTGTTTGCTGTTTGGGGTTTTAGGCTGGGTTTCTGTACAGCACTTTGAGATATCAGCTGATGTACGAAGGGCTATATAAATAAATTTGATTTGATTTGATTTGATCTTAGTGCCAGCCTCTGACTGTGGTGGTATGTAAACAGCTACGAAAAAAATACAGATAAACTCTCTACGTAGATAGTGTGGTCTACTGCTTATCATGAGATACTCTACCACAGGCGAGCAATAGCTCGAGACTTCCTTAGATATCATGCACCAGTTGTTGTTTACAAAAATACATAGTACGCCGCCCCTTGTCTTACCAGACGCCGCTGTTCTATCCTGCCGGTACAGCGTATAACCAGCCAGCTGTATGTTGATAGTGTCGTCGTTCAGCATTGATTCCATGAAGCATAAGATATTACAGTTTTGAATGTCCTGTTGCGCGTAGGCCATCGATTTTATTCTCCAAAGATTGCAGGTTTGCTAGCAGAATGGAAGGAAGTGGGGGTTTATTCGATTGCCTACGGATTTTCTGAAGGCAGCCCGCCCTCTGGCCCCCTTTTCTCCGCCTCCTCTTCATGCAAATCACGGGGATCTGGGCCTGTTCCCGAGGAAGCAGTATATTATTCACGTCGGGCTTGTCAGACTCGTTAAAGGAAAAAAAGGATTCTGCCAGTCCGTGGTGAGTAATCTCAGTCCTGATGTCCAGTAGTAATTTTCGGTCATAAGTGACAGTAACGGCAACATTATGTACAAAATACGTTTTTTTGAAAGTAACAAAAATGCAAATGAAGTGGTTTCTTTGCTGCGTGAATCAACCATGAAGGCCTGATTCACGCAGTCTCCTCTGAACAGTTGATGTTGAGATGTGTCTGTTACTTGAACTCTATGAAGCATTTATTTGGCCTGCAATTTCTGAGGCTGGTAACTCTAATGAACTTATCCTCTACAGCAGAGATAAATCTGGGTCTTCCTTTCCTGTGGTGGTCCTCACGAGAGACAGTTTCATCATAGTGCTTGACCGTTTTTGCAACTGCACTTGAAGAAACTTTCAAAGTTCTTGACATTTTCCGGATTGACTGACTTTCATGTCTTAAAGTAATGATGGACTGTCGTTTCTCTTTGCTTATTTGAGCTGTTCTTGGCATAATATGGACTTTTGTATTTTATCTTCTGTATACTACCCCTGATTGGCTCAAACTGATTGGCTCAAACACATGAAATTATATTTGATTTGTTTAACACTTTTTTGGGTACTACATGATTCCATGTGTTATTCTACAATGTAGAAAATAGTAAAAATAAAGAAAACCCTTGAATGAGAAGGTGTGTCCAAACTTTTGACTGGTACTGTACATGCTCACCAAAACAAATATACCGTAGTGGAAAAAGTGTCATTCACTTTTCAGAGAAAATCTCATATGCCCTCACGTTTTGGCTCCAAACTTGAAGCCCTGCTTTGAGATGCAAAGCGAGTGATTTATACATTGGTACATCACCCTTACAGTAAACAAAACCAACTGGTTTCTTATCAGAACTATGTGAGTAACCTTAATCCAACCTGTGACTTCACTGTAAATCTAACTCAAAACTACTGCCCCTCTGAACCCAAGCCAAGCCAACACAACCCTGACCCTGTAACCTGTCAATGCTTCCCGACGCTTGGGCTAAACCCTAATGCCATGATGTAATCACGAAAGTGTGCACTGTAATTACAAAGCCGTCAAGTCTTGTGGTTTTGATTTCTGTGTCTTACGCAATTGCTGAGAATGTGCCACGTTTCCATACATGATTTAATCTAGTGTTTTACCCGAAAGGCTCAGACTTCTCTGTTTTCATCTGCACGGGCCGGCACCTGTGTCTCACTGGGTCAGGCCACTGGTACTGATCAGCTGGCAGTTACACAACAATCTATAATCGTGAACTGTTTTGATTATGCATAGGTTGTTGGTTCTGATCTTCACAAGTCCTCACTGTCAGACCTAGCTATGGAAATTACATTTTTCTAGTATAACATAAGGGTTATGATTTAACTAGTGTAACACTGGTGTTACAGCCAAAATGCAAGTAGCCCCCTGACTCTTCCCACCATAGAAACATGAACTCTTCTCGTCCCCTGATTCCTCCCACTATAGAAACATGACCTGTGTTCAAATTGTAATTTATGTATTTAATTTAACCTTTATTTAACTAGCCAAGTCAGTTAAGAAAAAAATATTATTTACAATGACAGCCTACCCCAGTCAAACAC
This sequence comes from Oncorhynchus gorbuscha, assembly GCF_021184085.1. NCBI lineage: Eukaryota > Metazoa > Chordata > Actinopteri > Salmoniformes > Salmonidae > Oncorhynchus > Oncorhynchus gorbuscha. The sequence continues at coordinate 59,410,793 of NC_060195.1, read as the reverse complement.
TAACCCAGACGACATTGGGCCAATTGTGCGCCACCCTATGGGACTCCCAATAACGGCCGGTTGTGATACAGACGGGAATCGAACCGGGGTCTGTAGTGACGCCTCTAGCCCTGAGATGCAGTGCCTTAGACCCCTGCGCCACATGGGAGCCCATACTCATACTAATCGCTCGAATCATACTAATTGTGACGTAAATTGAGTATGTAGTATGTTTATTGGTCATAGAATGGATTTAGTTTGAATTCCAAAAGTCCCCGGATGTCATTCTAAATTCGCCAAAATATGAAGTTTTCAAGCAGTGGACACTATTTCTGTGCTTTTAAGTCCCATAATACATATCTTCAGAGAATGGATGTGACTTCACAACGGTTTCAGATTTCAAGAAAATGGCAGAAAATATGCAGCTAAAGTAGCATAGACTGGAATATGTCCCGGGATTCAGCCAATGGCATTGAGGAGTATACCACCTCAGTCATCAGCTTCTCCCTTCAGTGGGGTTTAGTTACCCACTACCTCTCATCGCTACGCAGTGGAATCATTTCACGGAGCACAGTTTTTCACAAAACTGGATCTCAGGAGCGCGTATAGTTGTTTCTCTTTGCTTATTTGAGCTGTTATTGGCATAATCTGGACTTTGTATTTTATCTTCTGTATACTACCCCTGATTGGCTCAAACTGATTGGCTCAAACACATGAAATTATATTATATTTGTTTAACACTTTTTTGGGTACTACATGATTCCATATGTGTTATTCTACAATGTAGAAAATAGTAAAAATAAAGAAAAACCCTTGAATGAGTAGGTGTGTACAAACTTTTGACTGGTACTGTACATGCTTACCAACACAAATATACAGTAGTGGAAAAAGTGTTATTCACTTTTCAGAGAAAATCTCATATGCCCTCACGTTTTGGCTCCAAACTTAAAGCCCTGCTTTGAGATGCAAAGCGAGTGATTTATACATTGTTACATCACCCTTACAGTAAACAAAACCAACTGGTTTCTTATCAGAACTATGTGAGTAACATTAATCCAACCTGTGACTTCACTGTAAATCTAACTCAAAACTACTGCCCCTCTGAACCCAAGCCAACACAACCCTGACCCTGTAACCTGACAGTGATTTCAAGAAAATGGCAGAAAATATGCAGCCGAAGTCTGACGAGAGCGGATACAATTTAATTGTTTTAAATAATCATGACAAATGTTAAGAAATTTTGAGCAATGTAATAATGTCATGACGTTTCAAATAAGTTACTTTGGCTGACAATTTGTTAGCTACGCTATCCTTACAAACCACAATATATCATTACAGCAGTATGTACCGGTATATTAGCTAGCTTCCTAAAACGTTAGTTGGCTAGTACTAATACATCGAACTTGCCAGTATATTAACTATATGTCATTCTTAGCTTAGCTAAGTGGTATAGGCATCATGCGTTCTCAATGGTCATTGTTAATTCGCTCTGGCTATCTACTCCGATTTCAGAGCATTCTCGCCTGAGTGTGCCAGGGGAGGACAGAACAACTAACGAATTTACAAACAATCAACACCCGATGAATATGGCCGGTGTCAGTTAACGTCGGCAAAAAAGCATGATTAAATTGTTGCCAGCAGCACAGTTACATGAAAACAGCCTAACCAGCTCTGCTAGGGCGAGTAAAATGGTCAGAGGAAGGCCCTAAAAATTGTCAGACTTCAGCCACCCTAGTCATAGACTGTTCTCTCTGCTACCTCACGGTAAGCGGTACCGGAGCGTCAAGTATAGGTTCAAAAGGCTTCTTAACAGCTTCTACCCCCAAACCATAAGACTCCTGAACAGCTAATCAAATGGCTACCCAGTCTATTTGCATTCCCCCCCTCGTTACGCTGCTGCTACTCTGTGTTTATTATCTATGCAAAGTCACTTTAACTCTACCTACATGTACATATTACCTCAATTACCTCAACTAACTGGTGCCCCCGCACATTTGTACCGGTACCCCCTGTATATAGCCCCGCTATTGTCATTTTGCTGCTGCTGTTTAATTACTTGTTACTTTTATTTTTTACTTATCTAATTTTTTACTTATCTATTTTTCTAATTAACACTTGTTTTTCTAAAACTGCATTGTTGGTTAAGGACTTGTAAGTAAGCATTTCACTGTAAGGTCTACACCTGTTTTATTCGGGGCATGTGACAAATACGATTTGATTTGCATCATCTGTGGATCTGTTGGGGCGGTATGTACATTGGAGTAGGTCTAGGGTTTCTGGGATAATGTTGTTGATGTGAGCCATGACCAGCCTTTCAAAGCACTTCATGGCGACAAACGTGAGTGCTACGGGTCGGTAGTCATTTAGGTAGGTTACCTTATTGTTCTTGGGCACAGAGACTGTACTTGAAACATGTTGGTATTACAGACTCAGACAGGAAGAGTATTGAAAATGTCAGTGAAGACACTTGCCAGTTGGTCAGCGCATGCTCAGAGTACATGTCCTGGTAATCCGTCTGGCCCTGTGGTCTTGTGAATGTTGACCTGTTTAAAGGTCTTACTCACATCGGCTACGGAGAGCGTGATCACACAGTCCTCGAGTACAGCTGATGATCTCATGCATGTTTCAGTGTTGCTTACTTCGAAGCGAGTAGTATGAACGCTCCGAGAGTGAAACACTGAATTTACGAACGGACATTCTGACAATGCTCTGAATTTACAAATGCCCAGAGAGCACTCCAAATACAACCGAAGTTGTAAAATATCTAGGTAGTAATTTGCTATGCTAACAAACAAGCAAGAGGTTCCATAGCAACAGAAACAACTTCGGGTAGACAGGCGAAGTATGCTCAATTGAAAGAATACAGTTTGTTTACAGTACACTAAAATGAACTACTAGTATGTAGTATATACTCATTAAGTATGCAGTATACAGTATGTTAGTATGGGTATTCGAACACAGCTACGGACTCTTCTAGTCCCCTGACTCTCCTGATTCCTACCATTATAGAAACACAGACTTTTCTAGACCTCTGACTCCTCCCACTATAGAAACATGGTTTCTTCTAGTCCCCTAACTCCTCCCATGATTCGTCCCACTATAGAAACATGGTTTCTTCTAGTCCACTGACTCCTCCACATTTTGTTTTTGCCCTAACACTACACAGCTGACTCAAATGATCAAAGCTTGATAATTAGTTTATTATTTGAATCAGCTGTGTAGTGCTCGGACAAAAAAACTAAACATGCACCACTTGGGGTTCTGAGGACTGAGTTTGGGAAATGCTGGTTAGTTGTACTGTGGCAGCTCGGCATACAATTATTCAAGATGTTCAATCCTGGGTAAAAAAAAAATGCAGAAATAAAGAACCTGAAGGAGATTTCTCAATTTAATTGAATGACCAAAAAATAAGCAATGATGGACTTACACACCTCGATGCCATTGCTCCTCCGTGGCTTAGGTGAATAGAGTATCTGTGATTCTGTCGTCTGCAATGTTGCAGATAAGTTGTTGTAGATGTCCAACTCATATTTAACCTTAAAACAATGTAACCAAAACCTTAACATAACTATTATATTCACATCAATAATTTGATAAAACACCCCTCACACTACATACTATTAAGCTCCTACTTGAGAATACCTTCCTTTCTTTTAGCATGCAGCCCCTCGGAGCTAGATGAGACTCCATTATATTTCCTATCATTTGCTTTCCCTTTCCAATAGGAAAGGCACGTGTGCATCTGCCTGCATAGACAGTATCATTGATCAATATTAGCCACTTATAATGCAGCTCAGGAAAAACGCAATGACAGATGAAATTACCATCAGACCATCTCGAATACCCAACATGCCATGCAACAACAACCCTGCCCTGATTGGTTTGGGTACTGATGGCCACAGAATATCTCTTAACAAGCTTTAAACGTCCTACTGTTGATATGGGAAATATTGACTAGCGAGGGGTTGGATTGTACCCCATGCTGACTGTTACCGCTCAGATATCAAGTGCCAATACAGCACACTACATGCTGCCTTCCTATGGATTGTTAATTGGTTTATGGATGGTTAATTAGTTTGATTAATAACGCCTTCAAAGACCAACTGAGGTTCGAGATGGTTGAGGTTGGGGTTTGTGCATGTTTTAGTTTGCTGGTTTATGTTCTCAGGACGTGTACCTAAAGCATGTGGAATACTGCTGCCATCTTTTTCAAAGCTCAGCAACACTATGAGATCAAACTCAATACTGCTGCCATCTTTCTCAAAGCTCAGCAACACTATGAGATCCAACTCAATACTGCTGCCATTTTTTTCAAAGCTCAGCAACACTATGAGATCCAACTCAATACTGCTGCCATCTTTCTCAAAGCTCAGCAACACTATGAAATCCAACTCAATACTGCTGCCATCTTTCTCAAAGCTCAGCAACACTATGAGATCCAACTCAATACTGCTGCCATCTTTCTCAAAGCTCAGCAACACTATGAGATCCAACTCAATACTGCTGCCATCTTTCTCAAAGCTCAGCAACAATATGAGATGCAACTCAATACTGCTGCCATCTTTCTCAAAGCTCAGCAACACTATGAGATGCAACTCAAGGATAAAACAGAACATTGTCCATCTTGGCAAAGGCAACAGAAGGCTCCCTGTCCAGCACAACCTGACATTTTGGAAAGACCCGTACGTGAAAAATGTGAATAGGTGAGGTGTTCCAAAACACGTTTTCATGTGATAACCCGTGATCTTATGTGAAGTTAATGTGATAACATGTGACAACATCTAGAGAAACATGTGATAACATGAAACTGCACATGTGGAACATTTCCAAAAACACGTTTTCACATGTGAAATTTCATGTGAAATCACATGTTTTTTTCTGTAAGGGGAGGAAAAAATAATTATAGTTCTACTGAATACAGCACGACAGTTTGGTCTCCACCGCCACACATCCTCAGAGGGCCTACAAACCTCCCCGTTACTCTACCTAGTAGTTCAAACAAGATAATAGCTGGACAAAGATCATTCAAGGCATAAAGGAGGACAACAACACATGCCTCTGAAGCAGAAAGACCAGAGTACGGTACTCACTGGATGATGGTGAAGACCCCTAGTTCATCATCACACCGTTCCATCCCTTCAGACGGACGGACGGTCACTCCAGCCCGCTAAAGGCTCAAAGGGGAAAGTGCTCCAGTCCCTTTCCCTGAGGGTCCCTCTGAAAATCCACCTTCTCCACTGCCTGGTGTTTGCGAACGTTGTGTGTTTTTTGTTCACCTCCCTCCCTATTGGTCCTCAGCTCAGTGCCAAATGTTCCAGCTTAGCATTCGCTGCGCAGCACCGCTGGTGATGGATTTAGCCTGGGCATCTGGGCTAGCCGGGATAAACCGTTCAACACACACACACACACACACGCACACTCACACACACATTCAGACACACTTACAGTGTCATGCTGTGCGAGTTAGGGGCCAGTGCCCTTGGGGAGACAACCTCCCCCACCCTGAATAATGACACAACATCATCACATTCCAGGCCAGTGCTTAAAGAGATAGAGAGACAGAGAGAGAGAGCGAGAGAGCACAATGAAAACAGAGAGAAAGAAGGTTGGGATTGGGATGGGGAGATCAACACAAACGGGGAGAGGATCAATGCGGGAACAGATGTGTGCCAGCCAGCGAACTCCAAAGCCGTTACCAGAGGCAGAGACAGGAGCGGCAGTTAGAGACAGCTGTCTGATGCCAGTATTATTGGTTATTGGATAACTGTTTTTTTTTTTTTTTTTTTTTAAATCGCTGCCTTCCTCCCACACACAGTACCTAAAACAACCAAGCATAGAGCATACTGTATTGACAAACCTCCAGGAACAAGAGAAAAACAACTAAATTAGTTGGCTATTTTCAGCTATTGCTAACGGTATAAAACCAATTAAAACAAATCTGCATGTGAAAAGATCAACACAGCATCAGTCAACCGGGGCTAAACTGTGATCTGTGAACTAGGATGACTGAACATCACTACCCTGCATATGGACTCTGTAGCTTAATACCACTTCCACCGAGCAAAGCTCTCATTTAACGCAGCTCAGCGGTGCCCCATGCAACACGCCGCATTGACTGTTCACCAAATTGCTGTGCCTCTAGTCTGTGGCGGGCAGCATCCATCTGGAATCGCTAGGCCCTTACGTAACTGGTCGTTTACTAGGAAAAACAAGATGAAGCGTCTAGTAAGTTAAAGCTATTTATTTTTTTATCCACTTATTTGAACCATGAGCCTACTTTACATAATGTGGCTTGGCTTGGGAATGCATTTCCTGATTTTCGCCTGATTGGCCTATATATCGCTCGGCAACCTAAATTACTTCCCCAAATCGGCACTTGATTGATCATTTATTGTTCAGATCTTCATTCCAACAGGGTCACAAACGTACATGTATTTTAACTTCTCAAAGTCGTCCTCACTCTTGCATGTTGAGTAGATAACATGAACACAGTATTATTAACATACTGTAGTTCATGGCCCATGCTAATTTGATGTGATGACATGGTGGATGGCGCTGTGTGTATGGTGATCTCTGCTCCTGCCTATTACAGGGCTTTGTCTTAAGGGGACAGATGCTGGGCATCTCTGCAGTAAGCTGACTGCCTCTAATCTAAAAGGATAGGTTAGCGAATCTGTCCATAGCCAATGTCAAACATGCAGGTTTCTATACTTTCTGACATTGCTGCTGCATGACATCATCTTGACATTGTTAAAAAAAATATATATATATATATATTGGCATTGTGTGATGGTAAGGGGGCTCAGCTCACAAGCACTCCAGCTTCACCGTTGAAAGCTGACTATTTTAGCCAATGAGCACAAGCCAGAATTCTATAGCATGCTATCCATCAGGATGTAGTGCTCCAACCGGAACTCGTCTGGTCATGTGACCTGCCACAGGACTCTGGGGCGGGATCACCACTGAGGTAGAAGCCCCATTTTTTCCCCATGACATACAAACAACATGATTGAATGGTGTGTGTATGTGTGGAGGACAGCAGGCTAACATGGGCATAATACACAAGGCTACTGAGAGAACTCTGCGACATGGCATAGACCAAGAGGACAGCCATACAGTATGGACAACATGCAGAAACATTGAAATTAACCATGCTTAAACCCTCTGGTCATCTATTCATGAAAAGTTTATCAACATTTACATGCAGACACAAAGGTATATCGATTTTACTTCGAAGTGTGACAGTGGCGATGACTGTGCCTTTATCTGAAATTGATAGACTACCTCCAAAATTGTTTCAAAGAACAGGCATCCTGATTTGGTGTACAGGCCACAGGTCTGGCAGTATTCATGTCATATTCATGTTATATAAAACCAATTAAAAGCTTTAATTACCGTCTCTATGGAAGGTAATTGGGTTGTTGGATCAGCTGGAACTAAAGGCAGTACACCCGGAGGAGCTATGAACCCGCTGTTTCATTGCAGAAAGAAACTGTTTTCTTTTTTAATAATTGCTCCATATTTTACAAGCACACAATGTTTAATGAGATGATGTGGCCTACGGATGTGACCAAGTTTGTTGTATTAATTATTTGATTTCCACACCTCATCTCAAATTTAATCTCCGGTAGTTTCTGGCAAAAATGGCTTGTAGATTATACCCAGGTTAATTGGCAAATGAACCGTTGTCACATGTTCGTTGTGATTAAGTGTTGCCTACGCCCGCAAGCCAGTACTACTGTACTTTGTAGCTCATTAAGACATGCCTGTTCAAGAGTGGAGAAAATCGAAATCCGAGTCAAGACCAAGACCGGAGAAAATAGAGTCAAGAGTCAAGACCAAGAGCGGAGGGGGGGCGGGACCGACCTGCGCGTGCAGAGGCACACATTCACAGAAATGCACACACAGACAGCAGTGTTCTAGGTCTCCAAACCATTTATTGTCTCCGTCTTGTCTTGGTGTTGGATACATTTTTCCCCGGTTCTTGACTCGGCCTTGGACAATGAGGACTACTAATTTCTTCCTGAGACCAGTGGAGTACAAAAACTCAATTATCAGTTCCTATTCAGTCATAAAATCACTTCGCCAGGCCAAATATAGACTCCTTTTATGACACATGAATATTGTCTTGGTCTTGACTCGGACTCGATTTTCTCCAGTCTTGAACCGGTCTCGCTTTAGGTGGTCTTGAACACAACACAACCAGCCAGACAGACAGAGACACACACATACACACATTTTCACATCATTAAAGAACAAAAATCCCTCAATCCAAGTAAAGATGTATCCTTACCTCATAACTCAGAGTCTCATCCTGCAGCGCTCCCAGCTTCTATACCCTGATCCTTAGGGCTGGTCAAAAGGTCACGTCACGTGAAAAAAAAACTACAGCAGCAAAATCACTCTGCTTGAGCCCAAGAAGGAGATGAAGTAATTACAACGGGTGTCAAAAAGTGTTGGAAAATAAATGCACGAGTATGATTGAGAAAATGTGCGGTAGGTGTGTTTGTGTGAGAGCTGATGGGGCTCCGGTGCGTTGGGAGGGCTTAGGTGGGAGTCAGGGGGGGACTATTCAGTTAGGGGCGCGGTGTGAGGCAGGGCGGTATCCCTCCACGGACACATCTGGAGAGAGAGTGGGAACGTTTCACCTGGCTCATCCCAGCCAGCTGCGGGTACAGGCACATTCCAGATGGCTCAATCAGATTTAAACTCTCCCGACCACTGTAACCTCTTTAGACTTTAAATACAGTGCAAGAACATTAACTGTTTCCTTGTGTCGGGGTTTAGACACAGAGCCAGAGAGAGAGAGAGAGATAGAGAGTCTTGATGAATACTGCTCTGTCACATTATCTGGTTCAGCATTGGATATAAGACAAGGAAATTCATAGAGTGAATGAGTGTGCAGAATGAGAGATAGAGAGAGAGGTGGGGGGATGGCAAGGGCATAAGAGTGGGACAAGGGGTGACTGAAAGAGAGAAAGAGCAGTGGGAGGAAGAGGATAAGACTGCTACAAGGTTATGGAAAGTGAGGATGCGTGGGAATGAATGACTGCAATAAGGGTAGACTTTGAAGGGATAAGAGAGGTCAGTGGTTGAATCGACCCCATTCATCAGAGATCTGAAGGAGCTATATGTGTACTACATTCACATATGTATGATATTTGATTGTATAATTACTGTACTTGTCAATCATAAGCGTTGGTGGCGAGGTGCTGAGCACAACCACAAAGGTTTCTGTTCAAATTAGAGCCGCAATGTGCTTCACAGACATCTCTTGAAAGCTTCATGTCCACACGTGTTGAAATTAATACACCACTGTGATGTAAACAGAACAACTGACATCTTCACTTTTACCCATCAAGGTATTTGCAATCCCTATTCTCACTTGCTTTCTCCCCGTTTCCATACAGCACTTTAAACTATACGCATTTGACATTGAACACCTTGCCACTGCTTCATGTCATAAAACCTGTCAGAGGGATGACAAATAGTCAAATCTGGAGTTCAATGAAATACCGTATTTTACTTAACGACGCCAAACGCGCTACACTATATCAGCTTTCCTGTCTCAGTAGGACTGAGTGGGGTCCTCCCATGGGGCAGTGGGGCGTACGTGGATGAATACAGACCGCGCCGTGATGTATGAGCTATCAAAACCACTGTGGCGTCCGGCTATGCTTGGACACGCCTCTCTAATAATGATCACTGGCGTCCAGGGGAGGGGTGAAAAGTGATTAAAGCAAGATTCAATTAATTGGAATGTAGAGCAGGATGTTGAGTGACAGTTGATTTTTGCCCTTCTCTCTTTGCTTTACCCAATAAGGGGGGTATGTGGTTTAGAATTGTCCAGGACTACCTACAAAAGGTGGCTTGGGAATCTGATTCCCAAATCAGATTTTGACACCAGATCCGTTGCGTTACACAACAACAACAACAAAAATGTGTCATTTGCGAGACTTCTCTTTGAGGCCTACAAGTGTTAGTTGCTTGACTCTGCCAAACCATAACTCTTACAGTCTATCCCAATATCCATACTTACACCCAACTCCGTGTGCTCTCCATCCCCACCATAATACTTCACAATAATCTAAGTATTTTAGAATGGAATTTAATAGAAAAAAACACAAACAAAGAAGACTCTGGATCAGTAGCAACTATCCAGGCGCATATCACATCCAGTGGCGGTCGGTGCCGGTTAAGATGAGGGAGGATGATTACTTTTATTATGAGCATGGCCTTATTTCTATTACAGCATATTGGATGATTGTCATTCATATTCCGTTAAACCAGTTCAATGTAACATCGATAGGTTTAGGCTAATACATGATAGTCAAATTTTCCCTATACCCGTCATGAAGTTGCTACAACCTAGCCTATGAATGAAGGTTCACAATGTTTACAATGTGCAGAGGTCAAGAGAATTTTGAGTAATCAAGGTGACAGACCGTTACATTACATTTACATTTAAGTCATTTAGCAGACGCTCTTATCCAGAGCGACTTACAAATTGGTGCATTCACCTTATGACATCCAGTGGAACAGTCACTTTACAATAGTGCATCTAAATTCAATACTGCCTTGCACACTTTTGTCTGCATCTAGGATGTAATCATTAGTCAACAGTTGCAAATTAGTTTCTATTGGACAAATTCAGGTATGTTTATCCCTGGAATGAATACACCCCTGATTCACATAAAAACAGCATGATCACTTTGCTCGTTGTATATATAATTCCTTCTCGCAGCTGTCTACGCGCTCTCCTCCTCTCATATTTTCCCTTCACTTGTGGACTTCAGTGCACAACACATCAGTTGTCTGTGACCACGTGAAAAAACCTTTCCAGTCAAAGACCGCTAATCGCTACACACAGCCTACATTGTTGACACATTATGTCAACTAGAACTAACGAGTTAGTAAACCCACTACACTCATGCAGTACAGTGAACAGTGGGCCCCGGTAGGAAAACAAATGATATGACTTGGAAGAGTTCCAGTGTTGTATAGCCATAGCCAGCTAGCTAACATAACATCCCTCTCTGTTTGAGCCGGGTGTTTGAGTATGCTAAACTAGCTAGCTACATTTGCTAGCTAAGTGAACTTTTTTTTCAAATACAGTCAAATATAGCTAGCTCTTTCTCTCTCTCTGTTGCTTCTCCTTCATTTTGGAAGAAATGAATTAGTTAACTGTTCAACTATTGTCTTTCTCTCTCTTTGAGTCAACTACTCACCACGTTTGATGCACTGCAAGCTAGCGGTAACTTATGCTTTCAGTTCTAGATTCATTCTCTGATCCTTTGATTGGGTGGACAACATGCTGCAAGAGCTCTGATAGGTTGGAGGACGTCCTCCGGAAGTAGTCATAATTACTGTGCAAGTCTATGGAAGGGGGTGAGAACCATGAGCCTCCTAGATTTGGTATTAAAGTCAATGTACCCAGAGGAGGACAGAAGCTAGCTGTCCTCTGGCTACACCATGGTGCCACACTAGAGTGCTGCTGTGTTTTAATAAATTATTTGGTGACATAAATATATTTAATATAGTTTATCTTTAGTTTATGTTTCACTATTTTTATGAAATTTACTGAGGAGGATCCCCCCCAGTAAGTGTCTTTGCGGGGGTGTAGTGTTTAGAGCCCATCCGAGATTTAGAAAGTGACACCCTGGGAGAAGTTAGCGGAGCCAGAAAAATTGAGTCAGGGACTTGGTTAGGAGTAGCAACAATAGCAGACAATCAGAGGACAAAACATTCACAACAACAGTTTGAGATTCAAAAGGTTTGATGGTTTGGTGGATAACTTTGATAGTTATTTAGGTCCAAACTATTTCTGACGTTACAACATTAGGAATTTCAACCAATACTTGCGGTACAGTACAACCCTAATGACCTTCAACACTCAATTTCTACTCCTAAATATTAGCATTGCTTGGAACCAGCATCTACTGAGAAAACAGACCGAGGAAAGTAGAGTTGTTCTCACTCTCTGTCATTAGAGAACCAAACCTCAAGTGCTAGCTAGAGGCTACTCACTCTGCAGGCTGCTGGGTAATGGCTGTCTCCTGCCACCCGACATCCATCACTGACACGTCAACACTGGGGTTTAGTGTCCATCTTCTCTATTTTCTCCGCCTGCGCTCATCACCACCCTTCATGATGCCCAGACAGCCACACTGGAGAATGATGGTGAGATGAAGGGATGAGACTAAGAGAGAAGAGAGAAGAAACTAACAAAAGAGGTGAGGAGTTGTGCGAGATGAGTGTTGCTATCTTCTTCAGGTGATATCACACACACGGCTCTCCAGCCAATTGAATCAGTTGGTAAGTGGATATCGAGAGGGTGGAACAGAAATCGATTTATTGCGGCTGAGAGACGGAGATTCTTGAACACAAAGCTCTATCCTGGCCATATGATACCACCGAAGCAGGGTGTTGATCTCGGATTCCAGGTAGAAGTGGTTGATTACAGGACTCCATTCTATCCAAAAAGCATTAGCGCTTACCGCTAGACCCACTTAGCCTCTGTAATGGTAGCAATGATAACCTCCCTAGGGCTGAGGGTGCAAAGAGCATAGTTTTGCTATGGAAACCCTCCTAGTGTATTGAGTAGAAAGCTTCAGCACTGCACCGACTGTAGCCAAAGTAATAACACGTGATAGTCTGCCACATGGCAATATGGCTCAAAATGTGGACAATATACCTGTCCCTGTTTTCATTGGTGAGTGTCAAATGTGTACGTGACACTTTAAAGTATTGGGATGAAAAAAAAGCAGTGTATTTTCAAAATGAAATCTGATATGAAAACTATGTAGGGGGACTAATACATCAAAAGATATCACTGGAGGACAGCCAGCAAACTTGTGACATTTTGAGTTGTAAGTATGACTCCCCCGAGGACTGAACCCCTAACCTTCCATTCTCTGGGCAGACACTAACCACAAGGCAACAGCGTTGGTTAGGCCTACATACTGTATCCTATCATTGCAATCCATCACATTTGCCAGTGATTCCAGAACCTTGGTGTAGTTATCTGGTTGTTCTGAAGAGGATCAGGGCTGGGTTAGCCGGTGGCGAGATGAGGCTCTAGTCATTCCCTCTGACCTAGAGATGTTGACCACATGATAGGACTGTAATCACAAGTCAAAGGCTACCTTAAGCATTTTCCCTCCAAAAACCCCCCATCATGTCCTCAATCTCTGGGCCTCGAAGCCAGTTAGTTCTTTTGAATCATTCTTCCCCTTTAATCAGGGAGACCAGGTGGGTGCAATTAATTATCAGGCAGAACAGAAAACCAGCAGTAGTCCGGACCTCGTAGGGTCAGAGTTGAATACCCCTGATTTAGAGGCAATGTGATAGCTTGAGGGAGGGGTTTCAGTCAGAGCAACCAGAACCACTGGAGTTGTTCAGAGGCAAAAATATTCTGTACGTCGATCGCAACACTGGCCTTTACACTCAAGAACCCATATTCAGAGGCAGTGTGTGTGTTGGTCAATGTTAAGAGGGTTTCTACAGCAGGCAGCTACGGCAGAAGCTGACAGAGGGGAGGCATTGTTTACGGCAGGGTTCCCTAACTGGTGCGCGGGTGACTTTGGCCCTGCGAGTGATTTTATTTGGCCCCTCAATTTTTTTTATTGTTGGACACAAGACTAAAACACCAGCAAATCAGCTTAGTGATTTTATTTCAAATCTGTTCCAACGTATTCCCACGCATAACAGACATACCGTATATGTGATTGTATACAAATGAAAGGGGTGAAATTTTGTTTTAGACAAATATTAGATCTGTTTTGTGCTTCTTGAGGTCAATTTGCAGTCTACAAATTCTTGGAAATTATGTTCCGTCCCTGTCCATCATCTAAAATAAAAAATACAAAACTTGGCCTGCCGCTGAACCTAGTTGATGATCCCTGGTCTACGGGTACTGTGTGTTGGCAGGAACTCTGGCACCTCAAAATCAATGGAGCAGCACCAAAATCTAGTGACTGACCGACAAGGCACAACCCAAAACGCTGTGTGCCCATCAAAGGAGGCTGAAGTCATCCTCTGAAGAACACTACCTTCGGTCCAGGCTCCCTCCTCTGGTTGCCCTTCTCAAATCTCTGATATCACACCTCTGAGACCAAAGGCCCCGTTCAAACTCAAACCGTAGCAGATTCACCATGAGGATAAACCCAACGATCTGCCCTTGTACTTTTCTGTAGTTTAGAACAACCTTTATATAGTGTCAAGAATGTTTCTTTAAGGAAAGGGACTCAACTTGGAGAAGAACAGCAGAGAATAGGACCAGGATCAAACGCATGGCGCGTTATATAGCACAGCGATCTACACAGCCGACAATTCACCTTTTAAAAGGCAACAACATTCGCAGAGATTACATGCACGATAAACATTGTACAGTTCGGCTCAATTGTAAACTACCTGTTTATATTGTGCTGCCATATAACATGCCTTGCATTGAATCCCGGCCTAGGTCTTTATGAATCAACAGAACAGCAATATTCACAAACCACATGCAAAAAAACATTGCTCCAACTTTTATTTCAGATAATACTAATAGAAAACAGACTGAAAGTTGATATTTTCACATTTCCAACTCCGCAGTATGTTCCTGTTCGAGTCTACAAGTTAACAGTGTAATAAAACAAACAGAGTAAGGCATTTTATACATCAACTTGACCTTCTTCAAACATTGAGGGTAATGCCATGACAAATATAAATATGAACACACAGTGCCCATAACATCACAGCCCCTCTAAGCAAGAGGAACACAGATAGTAGACATTACTAGAGTAATGACATTCTACAAGCATTTAGAAATAGCTTAACTCGACAACACACACTGAAGCGTGGCTTGGGGCAGCAAGCATGGCGAACCGAGGAGAAGCCAAACAGTCTCCAATAGCCACACGTAAAGCAAACGTATCAAATAGCCCTTCTCTCAGTGTATGCTTGTCTAGGCGGACGGAGAGAGAAGGATCAGAAGCCGGCGCTGCTAGAGTAAGAGATGGCCAAACGTGGTTCTTGAGCGCAGAGCGAGAGAAAGCAAGACAAAGTCAGCATTGTGGGAAAGACCCCAGCAGGGGGTTAGGGTCTACAGCCTAGGATAACAAGTATAGACGTCCATCCTTTGGGTAATCATTGCATCCAGGGGGGTCTGTTCCTAAGGCCAGACTGCCAGGTTGGGGGCTGGGGAGCGTGAGGTACTGGGCCGATTAGAAGCCAAGACCCTTGCTTTATTTCTTTACGACAGGCCAGGCAAAACCACATCGCCGCATGGGTTGGATTTAGGAGGGCAAGGGGTGAACATAGAGAGGGACAATGGCGCAGTCTCAGAGAGGATGTGAAAGGGATGGTTTGGGAATCAGCTTGGAGCTCCCCTCCCAGCAGTGCAGTTCAGGGCGAGGCAGGGTGAGATAAACGGGGTCAGGGAACAGCCCGCGGGTGCTTCATGCAGTATTGGGCCTCCGATGACGACACATACGCCGACTCCGGAAAAAAGTCCTCGTGGAACTCAGCCAAAAACCTGGGGAGCAAAGAGAGAGAGAGAGATGGAGGAAGAGGGACAGAGAGAGAGAGAAGATAGATATAACACCATAACAGGGTCTAATTCACCACACTGAGTAGAAGTCTGAAGTTAAGGCTAGTTAACACAGCATGTCCATCAACAGACAGCTAATGCATTTGAAACAAAGACCACTGTGGGAAATGCATCACTCCCCCGACTCCTGTGGATGTCACGGAACAGACTAGTTACTCAGCACTCCCAATCCTGGCATCTTCCTTCCAACAGGGGGCTTGTTAACACCCCTACCACACTCCAGGCCTGCAGTCAGTCAGTGCTTTTAGTAACTTGCCTTAAATAACCCAATTCGCCAGAGTTGGAGAGGGAAAATCTCCACGTCTAATCAGTAGGGAAAATAATCCGGAATGTTCTTAGTAACCGCTGCTCAGCCAAATCCTCTGAATCTTGCCATCTCATCTGCAAACAAATTATCCTCATCAGAGGGCGAAATTAAGAGGCGCTTTAACCGGCGACAAATGATTATGGTCGTTGTGGCGCACCGAACAAGTCAGCACGGACCACGCGACCGTGGCTACAGAGATATTTCATTATTTATTGGTCGTCCTATCTATTAGTCAGTGAATATGTAGAGCAAAGGCTGTAAACTTGAACCACATTTCTCTGCAGATGTTAGATATGGACATTTTCATGGGAGTGCAGCTGGGCGGACACAGGCATCCTCGCTCTCCCTCCCCAGTGGTGGAAAAAGTACCCAATTCTCATACTTGAGTAAAAGTAAAGATACCTTAATAGAAAATGACTCAAGAACATTACTACTTTAGTAAAAGTATGAAAGTATTTGGGTTTTAAATATACTTTAGTACCAAAAGTAAAAGCATAAATCATTTTAAAATTCCTTATATTGAACAAACCTGATGGCACAATTGCCATTTAAAAAAATATATATTTATGGAGAACCAGGGGCACAATCCATCACTCAGACACAATTGACAAATTAAGTACTTGTGTTTAGTGATTGCGCCAGATCAGAGGCAGTAGGGATGACCAGAGATCTTCTCTTGATAAGTGTGTGAATTGGACCATTTTCCTGCATTCAAAATGAAATTAGGACTTTTGGGTGTCAGGGAAAAAGTAGAGTAAAAAGTACATTATTTTCCTTTGAAATGTTGCGAAGTAAAAGTTGTAAAAAAACATAAATGGTAAAGTACAGATACCCCCCAAAATACTTAAGTAGTACTTTAAAATATTTTTACACCACTGTTCCTCCCTCTATCACAGAAACACACCAGACGATTCACGATTCTTCCAGAGATCCGTCCGTGTGCCCAATCCCGGCATGCACTTCTCCACTTTGCTACAGTCAACATCCAGTACGGTTTTTATCCTTCCTGTCTCTCACTAGTCTGAAGAGACCTCCTTTCTAAAGATGCTAGTTTTCAATCCGTAGCAGACTAAAATAAATGGGTGTGAACAGCTGAACTTAAATCCCATCGTAGGCAGGCATCAATATATTGCTTAAAGCATCCAACATTATTTCTCTGAACGTTCCTGTATTTTCAGACAAGTAACCAGGTATCTATCCAATTAGTGACAGATTTTCATGCGAATATTCCAAAATCTACACAAAGCCAATGTGCATTTTCCCACCAGCAGTGTGTTTCCACCAAATTGACTTGTCGCGGATAAAAACCAATACACAAAAAGTTAATCACATTTTCAACCTTGTCAATAGTTTTATGACAAAAACTGTTGCGTTAAATAGCAAATATGCCTAGTCTGGTCTTGGCACGTGTGGTTTAGGCAACAACTTGCCGATAGTGCTGGTAGGCTAGTCTACATGAGAATAATATTTTTATTTGTCAAATAGTAGTCAAGCATCGATCATGTCACCAGAGTAATACATTTGATATTTATTGGAAAGGTGCATCAAGATCATATCGTACATTTTCACCACCCTGTGAAGTTCATCACAGCTTAATAAACCGCATGGTTTCCCCAGTTGTATTGGGAGGACCCCACACCATGTCATCGCGTGACTCCCAAGTTTACTTCGAGATTATAGTTATTATATCAATATTTCTGCATAAAGGCCTTTCCACCTCCATTTCTCACATTATTAATTTTACTGACACAAAAAGATCCCACCATATATAATGAACAAATTCATAAAATTATACAGAAACTTCCTGTTTCCATCACAGCTGTCACAATTATTTCTAAATGGAATGACATCACTTGCATAAAACACTGTGGATGGAAATGTGGTTATTGTCAATAAAAACATGACACTAGTGGAAGAAGCCCCTAATAGACTATTGAGACCTACCCAGCTGCGAGAAGGAGTCATATGTCCCTCTGTGTGCAACAGCGCAGAGCGGTGGCTGGAGGGGAAACTGTAGGCGTTTCATTAATAAAGGAGAGAGAATAAATCCCCTAGGTTTGGGGACAGCTGAAGATCGCTGGGCAGGATTTAAAGATTAGAATCGCAGGCTTGTGTAACGCCCACTCAACTCCCTTCACTTTAATGTAGTCCGACAGTCTCACACACACAGACAGATGCAGGTGCGCACACACACACACACACACACAGGCACACACAGGCACACACACAGGCACACACAGGCACACACACATGCACAAAACAGCAAATCAATCCCTCTGCATAAATAACATCTCAAGCCATCGTCGACTGATCACATCCTGTTAGACGATATTATGGCTACATTAACCGTGGCAGGCATGCAGGGTGAACCAGCTTACAGGTCAGTGAGCACTTTTTCCACTCAGTGAGCTGCATGAATCACACAGAGAGTTGCTACCTAATAGCATTACACCACAGTTAACTGCCCCGGTGTATGCGCTACACTTCAGGTGACGGGGCTAACACTGGATAGGCGGAGAGGATTGTGTGCGCGTGTCAGCAGATCAATGCACACTGCACTCCCATTGCTCCCAACAGGGGCCCCCATTCCTTTCTAAGATATACAAAAAGCTGCTGCAGTGTCCAAACATTTCTGCATGCTAAGCTAACGTTAGTACGTCAGAGGCCCATCAAGTGGAAACCACTCACCAGGCTAGCTAAATGAGCACGTCCAAAGAAATGCTGACGTGGGCAGTATCGCGTTGCAGTGACCAAAGGAAGTCTATCATGGAACTGTCGTTGGCACGGCAACTAAATGGCAGTCTGTCCCTTCCTGCAAGGCGGCCGGCCCAATTATACACCAGGCAGTGATTGACTGGGGGATAACGGGCTTCGCCCAGTCAGTGTCACTGTTCCTGGAGACTGGTTTCTTGTGCATCTTCGGTTCCAATGTGCGTTAATTTGGCTTGAGGAGGTGTGGTATATGGCCAATATACCACAGTTAAGGGCTGTTCTTGAGCATGACGCAATGTGGAGTGCCTGGATACAGACCTTAGCTATGGTATACTGACCATATTGTGGCGGCAGCGTAGCCTAGTGGTTAGAGCGTTGGACTAGTAACCGAAAGGTTGCAAGTTCAAATCTCCGAGCTGACAAGGTACAAATCTGTCGTTCTGCCCCTGAACAGGCAGTTAACCCACTGTTCCTAGGCTGTCATTGAAAATAAGAATTTGTTCTTAACTGACATGCCTAGTTAAATAAAGGTTAAAAAAATAAAAGATAAATATATATATATATACCACAAACACGGAGGTACCTTATTGCTATTATAAACTGGTTAGCAACATAATTAGAACAATAAAGAGTAATTTGTCATACCCGTGGTATACCACAGCTTTCGGCCAATCAGTATTCAGAGCTCAAACCACCCAGTTTAGAAAATGTGATTTATGACCTTTATTTAACCAGGAAGGTTAATGAGAAGACATTTCCTTCTTAAATAACCACCTGACATTGGCTTTACGGCAGCACAAGGAAACGGTCCAGGCCTAGATTGTATGAGCTATGGCAGCCAAAATAAGAGATTATTGTAGCCCTGGTGCTAGCCTAGTTATGGTGTGTGGCTGATCACTAAAAGAAGAATGAAAAGAAAACATGATTATTCTATAATAAGATGGGAGGTACCTGAGGAAGAGCTCCAGGTGTTTGACCAGGGCCCTTAGGTTCTTCTCTGGGATTTGCATCTTCCCTAGGATCTCTGGCAGCTTCACTGTATGAGGGGAAGAAACCAGATTGAAAGAGAACGAGTGACTGGAGGCTATATTGAACTAAACACACACAGAGAAAGGGCTTCGGAGGACACCTACCGAAGAGGCGTAGGAGGTGCTGTGAGCCGTACAGGTAGGAGGGTGGGGGAGGCTGGTCACTCTGGGGATAGTTATCAGGGGTCAGCTTCCAGCTCAGGACCTCGTTGAGCTCATTGTTCCGTCGGCTCTCCAGGCCAGAGAAGACGCCACTGCCCTCCTTACTGGGCGTCTGGGGCAAAGGAGAGGACGAGCCACTGTGGACAGGGGTTTCTGGGAAGGGGACAGGGGGGCAGACGGCAGTCAATCAACTGATAGTGTGGGTGGAGGGCAACATTGGCATGGACACTTAACAACAGACATTTACTGTGTGCTGTAGGACCGAGAAGCTGTGCGCAGACTATTCCATGTGTTTGGGAGAGTACTATAATGTATGGCAACAGGGAAGAGTGCCATCTAGCGGATGGATATGGTCATTACAACAACAGAGGCAATGAGTAACATTGCATAAAGTAAAGCACTACACAATCAACTGTTTATTCTGTGATTTAGTGTGTTCTCTTGCCACTCACTCTTCTCCAGATTGAGGAAGAACTTGGGCAGCTGGGCAGGCGTGTCAAGGCGGCGTTTGGGCTGGGGTGAGGTCGTAGCGCTGCCACTGCCCCCCTCGCCCGCCATCCGCTCGCCCCCCGAGGTGTGGCGTGTGGAGCGTCGCAGGGACTGGGGGGCGTCGGGGTCGGCTGCGGAGGCACAGCGCCGGCGTTTGGGTGTGGTGGTGGGGTTTGTCGTTGTGGTGGAGGCCTCGCTCAGGGCCGGTTGGCTGTCCGTGGACTGGGGGGTGGAGGGGTTGTGGCCCGAGGGGCTGGGGGTGCGCTCACGCAGGGTCCTGGGACAGGAAGGGAGGGTGGAGATGATCAAAGAAAGACCCGTTTGGTAATGACATCCAACATCACAAAAATCAAAGAAAGGTACAATAATTTGTCACTGGCATTTTCATCTTAGGTCAGCTATACAAACTGAACAAATGGCCTAATGTACTTCGCGTCTTCCAACAGTAAAACGTTTTCAACTTCATTTTGTTTCTTCTTCCGACCTGAAAATGACCCGATGTTAATTAGTCAAGAGGATTGCATACATAGCCTGATGGTTGGTCTTACTTGCTGGAGCTGGCTGTGTTGTCCCGGATAGGCAGGAAGAACTTGGAGGAGCTGACTTTCTTGAACTGAGCGTGCTCGTTGGGGTACAGGAGGATCATGGGAAGGGTGAAGTCAAAGGTGATTCTCAGGCCGTCCACCATCTCCTTGCAAAGCTCCTCACTGAAACAAAATGGTGACTTCTAGCTACTATCAAAGATCATTTCATCCACGATGACCTTGTTTGAGAGCATCGAATCTGTGCTGCATTTATTGGTAATATTGTAACTGACATACTTGATCTACAAATAACACTGAGTAGTTATTTATGATGCAAGGTGATTTGTAGATCAGTCAGTTGGCAGGTGCCTGCAATGTAAAAAAAAAAACATTGTGTAGCCTATGAGAGAAAAAATGTTGTACTTTGGGGACTCACTTCTTCTCTGGAGGAACATAGTGAAGACTGAGGCTGGTCTGGGCAGTACTCTGGTGACTTCTGTACCTCTCATTGGCAGAGAAGGCTGCGTTGAAGGCAAAGTGCTTCACATATGATTCCAAGATGTTCAATATGTTCATCTGGGACGGAAGCTTCACCAACTGGGGAGAAAAAGAACAGGGCCCTTCATGATCACAGCTCATTGGCAGTGAGATGTTCAACTGTCAAAAGTTAAGGGTTGCCTTCAGTAGGGTACATGGAGGCAAAAGAAATTGCAACAGAAAATGACAAATCTGTGTTCCTATTGGACTAGTTCAGTTAGTACCTCCCCGTTTTTATTTGTTTTGTCCCTACTGAACATGACCAATATCTCGGGATTTGGAGGATTAGGAATAGGTATACGGAACTACAATAAAGCGGGTGTTATCTTTGTTTAATGACACACCTTCTTCCTCTTGTTGATGTAGTAGCAGTCATCCTCCAGTTTCTTCTTGAGAACCTCAGGGATGTCTATGTTGATGGTCTTGTCCTCACTCTCCATCTTAGCGTGAGCTTCCTGCTCTTCCTGCTGGAGATAGATAGGCAAACATTCCGATCCATCCAGCCATTTGGTCAAAATGTGTATTTCAGACAATGTCAATAGAACAACCGAGTCGATAGGTTATGTATTAAGAAAACATATTTGTCTGTAGTACTCTATAACTCAAAACACTACCATTTTGTCCAAATCTTCAGAAGAGTCGCTCTCCTCGCTTTTCAAAGATTCCGGATCCTCGGAATCGTCCTCGTCACTGTTGTCTGAAGAAGTAATCAAACCTGAAAGATACCCCCCCACCAAAAAGCACATGTCATTTTAGCTTGAAAGCCATTTCCAATGAAAATGAAAAACCATTCCGATAAACTACAGTCAAACTCACATGCGTCATCACTCTCCTCCTTCTCTTCAGGAAGTGTCTTCAGAGCTGACTCAACACCGGGTAGACGACGACGTCTCTTCCCCCATCCCTTTCTCCTCCTGTGGGTTGAAGTGGACATAGTTAGACAGGACACTTGCACCAAAATCTGCAGTCACGCCTACTGCTTACTTTTCCGATGTTCTCCAATGGAGACAAACTTACATGCGAGCCACAGCTTTACGAGCCAGTTTACGTTGTAATTTGCGATTTTCGTCAGTTTCCCTGAGCACATGGTCTTCCGCTGCCAATCGATCCCAACTGTGGCACAAAGCAACAGATGATGAGTACCGCCCCTTCCAATTCAAGCTGCATGCAGTCGGCATGAGAGTTTTGTCTAAGTGATATCAAGGACAAAGCTCCACTGAAGGTTTCTTTCCACACTCAATGATTTCCACCATATACACAGCTAAAACCATAGACAACTACGTACAGTTTAAGGGATTGTTAAATAAAAGTTACCACTATGTTTAGCCAACCTTACAAGGTTTTGACCAGTAGCTTGCAAAGTAGATATTATCAGCTAACAGTCTTGGAAAATGAGGCCTTTTGCTGCTCGACATACAGAGCCCACAAAGGATGGGGAAGTTAACCTAAACCACTCATAGAAACAGGGAATGACCCTCCCATCCACCCCCCAGGAACACAGCGAGAACCCTCCTAACTGTCCCACCCAGTTATCCCTTCTTCAAGCCCACCACCTCAGGCTGTCTAGTGTATGAGTTTACCTTCTGTTCCAACCATTGAAGTGAATCAGGTATTCTGGGACTCGCTTTCCACGTTCATCTTTGCCAATTACAACATCAACGACCTAAAACATACAATTCCAGAAATTAACGTTAGCGGTAGCCGACAAAACTCAAGTTATCGTGTAACAGACAGCAGGAAAATGTATCACCACACCTGGACAGCTAGCTAACAGTACGCATTAGTTAGCTAACAACACATTACTAATTGGCGCTAGCTAGCTAATGTTATGTAAACAACGGGTTGGCTGATTGTAATTTGTTGCCCTGGCCTTGCACTGAGGCTAGCTAACGTTAACTAATGATATGTTAATTCACCGTTGGTGTTTAACGTGAACGCTAGCTAGTTTAACGTTACTTCCAACGTTAGCGGACAGTTATGACAATTAACGTTAGCTACTTAGTTGGCTAAATGTAGCAGCTACGAGCTAGCTAAGAAAATATACCCGAGCTAACTTGGCTACCTACAGTATGTGCAGAGATTAGCAACAAATAACAAGGCTGCAGCCATTATTGATGGCCTCCTTTTTGCCATAAACCAACCAGTTAGCCTAATAACAAACGTTAGCCTTTTAGCAGCTAGCTAGCATGACAACCTCGGTCGGGCCTTCTGTGGTCTATCCGGATATATTAAATAAACATAATGTCTAACTTAGCTACAGTATTGGATAAAGCCATAAAAACTGGCAATCAAAATGTTTGGGAATTGCATGCGGTATCAGTCTCGTGACCGCAAACAAACTCTTGGCTAAACAACAAGCCATTTACCTTTGCATCATAGAGTACTTTAGCTTTCGTAGGGTCAGGTTCGAAACAGAGGACTTTTTCTCCTTTGTGGAATTTAAATTTCATTCCCCGGGAGTTCATTTGTTCGTCATAGCGAGCAGGAGAGGAGGCATCTGGACCCCCCGCTCCTTAACCCTTTCCCTGCCGGGCTGTATCCAAAGGGGTCTTTGAAAAAAAATATGGAGATGGCGCTAGGACACAACTCATCAAACGAATCCGTAATAGGGAATTTCTAGTTTGTTCCTTCGTGGACGCCGTAGAAATAAACAGTACATAAATGTACCTGCAGAGGGCGTCCGTTATTCAGATTTGATCTTACTAATATTTCTGTTTGCCAGGGTGCTGAGGTGACATGTAGCCCTCCCTCCCTATAATAAATAAAACGTTTAGTGTGTGCAAATGAATTAAGTAGGTAAGGCAAAAAATAGGCCAATAGTAATGACAATTTAGCAATTTACACTGGAGTGATATATGCGCAGATGAGGATGTGCAGGTAGAAATACTGGTGTGCAAAAAGAGCAGAAAAACAAAAACAATTATGGGGCTCATTATTTTAATGAGGCTCATTCTTTTCTAAATTTGGAGACTGAACTAGCACCATTTCAGTTTTCAGATGAGAAAACAGAGAGCGAGAGAGTGTGAGAGAGAGAGAGAGACTGAAGGAAATCCCTCTTTGTATAGCCTAGCTGCATTTGTGTGTATGATGCCTTGTATGCTCAACCTCTTATCAGTGCCAGTGTGTGCTTTTTTCCATTCTGACTGAAAACATCAGGCTATCTCTGCTGTCACATCTGTCACCGCACCGAGGTGTGCCACGAAGAAGACCTGCATTCACTGTGCAATTCTAATGAGTGACACATTTAGCTCAGTCAAGTCACAAGGTCAGGATTGTATGTCATAGCCTACTTAATTAGCCTAACACACTACACATGTTTACCGGTGGCCAGAGTAGGTTACTGATTAAGTAGGCTACCTGTTTCTTGCCTTATGGCTAGACAAGTGACTTCTCCAATTATAATGAATCAGAGCAGAACAGTTTCTTTGTTAAAAATCTTTACTTTACTGCCAATTGGACTGCTATTATCTATAAACACATTTTTTAAAGTGTTTTTTAAATTATATTTGGTTTCTTGTGGCTGGTGCCCACTAAAGTATATTAGAAACCATTCTACTTGGTCCCTTCCCAGCGCCCCTCTCATCCTAATTTAACCCCTGCAGGCTGATGTCTCTCTATGAATTAAATATGTGGTTTTATTAATCACACAGACTAATGGTTGGTATCTACGTAATCAGAATAAATAGACGTATCCAATGTTACATTGATGTTTGAAAGGGGTTAGAAGTCCAAAACACACCTGCGTTACGGTGGGACTCATTGGGTTAACTCACATGCACATGTGACGAGGATGATTTCTACCTCTGTGTCTGGTTTTACAACCACTGCAGCCGGGAGGTAGAGCAGCAATAGATTGCTTCTCTCTGACTCCTTCTCACCAATCTCTATTCCTCTACTGCACTTTCACCATTTTGTTTTACCTTTATTTAACTAGGCAAGTCAGTTGAGACTATATTCTTATTTACAATGACGGCCTACCCCAGCCAAACCCTAACCCAGACGACGCTGGGCCAATTGGGCACCGCCCTATGGGACTCACAATCACTGACAGCTGTGATACAGCCTGGACTCGAACCAGGGTCTGTAGTGACACCTCTAGGACTGAGATGCAGTGCCTTAGACCGCTGCGCCACTCGGGACCCCAAAATGATGAGAAGGGATGAATAATTGCCTTGCTTGTGTGTATGTGTGTATGTGTGTGTGTGTGTATGTGTGTGTGTCTGCCTTTCTGTGTACATACATGCGTACCTTAATTCATGTGTATGTGTGCATGCGTGTGTGCCTGAGTGTATGTTTGTGTGTCTGCCTTTCTGTGTACATACATGCGTAGCTTAATTCATGTGTATGTGTGCATGCGTGTGTGCCTGCGTGTATGTGTGTGTGTGAAGGTATGGGGAAAATGCTGCATCCTGGGAGACTGGAGGAGGGGGTTGCCCTGATAAAGCTGCTTATGAAGCTACACTGCATGACACTGATAACAGCTCAGTCAGATTTGACCAGCCTAAAAACAGACGGGGGGAACGGATGAGATAAAGAGAGAGAGAGATCCACAAAGAATTTGAAAACGCTGGGGCTCCTCCCTTTTGTACTTTAACTATTTGCACATCGCTACAACACTGTATATAGACAAAATATGACATTTGAAATGTCTTTATTATTTTGGAACTTCTGTGAGTGTAATGTTTACTGTTCATTTTGATTGTTAATTTCACTTTTGTCTATTATCTATTTCGCTTGCTTTGGCAATGATAACATATGTTTCCAATGCCAATGAAGCCCATTGAATTGAGAGAGAGAGAGAGAGAGAGAGAGAGAGAGAGAGAGAGAGAGAGAGAGAGAGAGAGAGAGAGAGAGAGAGAGAGAGAGAGAGAGAGAGAGAGAGAAAGCGGAGAGAATTATACAAAGAGGAAGCCATGACCCTATAACCCTGAGATTCTCAAAAGACACCATCGAAATGTCCATTTACAATGGAAACACTAATAGAGTTAGGATGGAAGGAAGCGCCAAATCTGAGCTCCTTCTGGCCAAACGTGCTGCACAGCAGCTAACCCATATATAGCAACATTGCGGTGCCTGACGGTCTTTCTCACGGCTTCTGAGAAACTTGTGGTGCGAAAATGCAGAGAGAAACATAATCAAACCATGATATTTATTTTGAGCGAGTAAGACACAAGTGTGCCCCAATGTAATGCAACAAAATGTGAATAATCGTAAAATAGGCTAGACTATAGGATTAATCCTAATTTATGGATTATGGTTTTAGGTCGATGAATAATCTTTATGCCTTGTCCTCAATCGGCCAGTTTTAGTTGTGCTTTATTTCAACAAAGTGAAAGTTAGGCTATGCAGCTATAGGCCTATGCATCACATAGGCCCAATATATGTAGGCTATACAATTAATGTATGGTACAAACTCGAAAGATGCAGGTAAAGACCCGGGGAAGACACTTGTATGCACTGGTTTTGCTCATTGGAGCAACATGAGAGCGCAGTCTTAACAGCCACAGGAGCGCATTGGACGGATTAGAGGAGCGGCGGCGAGGGTCATCAATTGCGAAACATCTCTCATCCTGCGGTCCGCTCTGAGTACAGTTTGGGAATGAGCTGAGCTGCATGCACAATAACACCGCACAGAGAATTGGATACATTTGCGCGCTGTCTGTCTCTCGCTTTATCTGAAGCAAAGGCATTCTGGCGATGACATCATAAAAACACGTGGACCAAGGGTTCACTGTCAGAGTATATTGATGGGACCTATCTCGTGGTTTGGTTCTTTATGGCGCTCAAACTAAACTTCTGAGAAAAGTTTTTTTTTTAACGCTGCTGCGTGTGTGCAGAGGGGAGATAGAGATGTCATCTGGACAAGGAATATTGAACGTCTTCTCCTGCTCCACTCCAGCCTCCAAAGCAATCCCCAAAAGGAAGTTGCGACAAACTCGGAGCCTGGACCCTGATATTATAAGGAAATGTGGCACAGAGACAGATGGAACCCGTGGGGACCGCTTGGGTTTACCGGGTTTGCGCGTTGAGGATGCAGGTGCGTTTTCATCCTCGCCAAGCTCCCCTGAGCACCAGGTTGCGTTGAAATCAGATCCCCGGTCCAGACATCTCAGGGTGAAACAACCCCCTTCGTCTTTATCTGGTCCCTCCACACCCTTGGACATCTCCCCGACATCAAACTTTCCCTTTGACTATGACGTGACTGTGAGGGGCACAAAGCGGAATACCGCGTGGGATTTACCGTTTCTGGTGAGGAGCCCCAGCGTCACTCCAACTGGGAGCACGAACACATTATTCTCACCGCGGAGATGGCTTCAGAAGAAGCAGCAACAGTCCAGTTCTCACGCCTATATCGTTTGGAAGTCGGAGGTAAATATGACGACGCGTGCACTCCACGCAATAAAACAAATAAGTCTTCGTGGTATTTAAGAGGAATGATAAAATGACAATCTACTTTTGTTTTTGAAGATTTACAGTGCCTTCAGAAAGTATTTACACCCCTTGACTTTTTCCCGCATTTAGTTGTTACAGACTGTATTTAAAATAGATTAAACTTAGATTTGGTGTGCATTGGTGTGTTTGGACCCCAGGAAGAGCAGCAGCTAATGGGGATCCCTAATAAATACAAAATACAAATACAGAATAAAAAATATTCCAAAACATGTATCCTGATTGCAATAAGGCACTAAAATAAAATTGCAATGCAATGTGTATGTTTGGGGCAAAGAGTACCACTCTTCAAATTTTCGGCAAGGACTAGGGAGTTTTTTAGGATAGAAATAAACGGAATAGACACTGGGAGATACATTTTGCTTTCATCAGGACAATAACCTAAAACACAAGGCCAAACATACACTGGAGTTGCTTACCAAGACGACCTTGAATGTTCCTAAGTGGCCTAGTTACAGTTTTGACATAAATCGACTTAAACATCTCCGCAAGACTTATAAATGGCTGTCTAGCAATGATCAACAATCAACTTGATAGAGCTTGAAGAATTAAAACAAATGATCAATTTTCAAATATTATACAACCCAGGTGGGCAAAGCTCTTAGACTTACCCAGAGAAAAATCACAGCTGTAATCGCTGCCAAAGGTGATTCTAACATGCATTGACTCAAGGGTGTGAATAATTATGTAAATGAGATATTTCTGTATTTCATTTTCAATGAATGTGCAAAAATGTCTAAAGACATGTTTTCACTTTGTCATCATTGTGTTATTGTGTGTAGTTGGGTAGAAATAGAAGAAGATTGAATCCATTTTGAATTCAGGCTGTACCACAACAAAACGTGTAACAATTTAAGGGGTAGGAAGACTTTCTGAAGGCACTGTATAACAGTCCGGAGTTTTTATGTGTTTTTATTTCCCTTTCTTGTCTTTTAATAATTAGAGATTGTTCGTTTAATATTTTTTTACAGTTAATAAAGGAGCGAGTACCTGCAATATTAGGCCTTCCAAATGAAGCGTGCATGTAGCAGGGGTCTGCAGAGTGTGTGCAGCAGTCAGACCCATAATGAAATCCTTACAAAAACATACTTGGGACTTATTTTTAGCAGCGGCTTCATTGGCCGCATATTTGGCAGCTGTCCACATGCTGTCCACATGCTCCAGTCTAGTTGAAAGGTATAATGATGTTTTTCCCCCATCTCTTGTGGACTCCCTTGCTATCCGGGATCCTTGGGACGCTCATACCTGAAGTTTAAATTTAACATGGTTAAGGTAAGGGCTAAAGTTAGGGTTAGGTAAAGGGAGAACGATTTAGGGACGACGGCTCATTATAATGTCTGGAAAGGAGTTAATGGAATGGCATCAAATACATGGAAACCATGTGGAAACCATGTGGAAACCATGTGGAAACCATGTGTTTGATGTATTTGATACCATTCCACCGTATCCGCTTCAGCCATTACAATGAGCCCATCCTCACCATTAAGGTTCCACCAAACTCCTGCAGTTATGGTTAAGGTTAGGGTTACTGTTGGGACATCCCAAGGATCCCGCTTAGCGTTAACCCTGGAATTAAGCTCATGTAGAGATGGTTCTCAAGAGTGTGAACTGAACTGTCACGGGTTCAAAGACAGACACATGAAAAAAATGAGCTATCTCACGATTTGCGGACCCCTCCCCATTATGTTGTTGTTCCCCAAACAGGGCAATGAATGTGACAGACCTATGATTCAGGAAACTCAGTCAATGTGAATGGTGGGAATTTCCAACAAGCCGGAATGTGATTGAATGTAATGTAATTGTATGGAATATATATTTAAATCCATTAAACAGAGGCAACAGAAATGATTCCTTTTTGTACTGACAGTTAAACTATGGTGACTTCGATGCTCTAGGATGCAGGAGTAGAGGTAGTATCTTACCTGTGACTGGTATTATCCCTTCGAGCTACACTACACAAGTAAGTGGACACCTGCCCGTCGAACACCTTATTCCAAATCATGGGCCTTAATATGGAGTTGGTCACCGCTTTGCTGCTATAACAGCCTCCACTGTTCCTGGGAAGGCTTTCCACTAGATGTTGGAACATTGCTGCGGGTACCTGCTTCCATTCAGCCATAAGAGCATTAGTGAGGTCGGGAACTGATTTTGGGCGATTAGGCCTGGCTCGCATTTGGCGTTCCAATTAATCCCAAAGGTGTTTGATGGGGTTGAGGTCAGGGCTCTTTGCAGGCCATTCAAGTTCTTCCACACCGATCTAGACAAATCATTTCTGTATGGATTTCACTTTGTGCATGGGGGAATTGTCATGCTGGAAAAGGAAAGGGCCTTCCCCAAACTGGAAGGCCCTTTCACTGTATGCTGTAGCGTTAATATTTCCCTTCACTGGAACTAAGGGACCTAACCCAAACCACGAAAAACAGCCCCAGACCATTATTCTTCCTCCAACAAACTTTACAGTTGGCACAATGCAATCGGGCAGGTATCTTTCTCCTGGCATCCGCCAAACCTAGGTTTGTCCGTCGGACTTCCAGATGGTGACGCGTGATTCACCACTCCAGAGAATGCGTTTCCGCTGCTCCTGAGTCCAATAGTGGCGATCAGCACTTGGTCGTCCTGTTCTGCTTGTGTGACATACCACTTTGCGGCTGAGCCGTAGTTGCTCCGAGACATTTCCACTTCACAATAACAGCAACTTACAGTGCACCGGGGCAGCTCTAGCAGGGCAGAAATTTGTCGGAAAGGTGGCATCTTATGACGGTGCCAAGTTGTTTAAAATACTCACTCCCAAATCCAGCATTTCGGGTTTACTGGGTTTGTCAGGTATATGGCAACGGAAAGGACAGGTAGTTCATCATTACCAGAAGTTCTAAACTAGTTGACATCAACAGCATATGATGTAACATATACAGTTTTTTGGGTCTCTGATTCAGTTAGTGTGTGGAAAAGTTTGTTTGATTTGCTATGTAATATCTCTAGAAGACTCCTTTGAAGTCTACAATCAATCGTCTACCTGGGTGTAATTGGGTGTTGCCTCCCTGGGTGTGTAATTTCCCATCCCGAATTCAACCAATCAATCAATAAATCAATCAAATGAATTTATCAAAGCCTTTTTACATCAGCAGATGTCACAAAGTGCTTATACAGAAACCCAGCCTAAAACCAAAAAGGCACCCATTGAGAGTACAGGGAACATTAATTGCAAACTGAAAGTGGCAAAGGTGGTTTGGGATTTATGGTTTTTGCATCACTCCAAAGTCCTATCATATTATACACTAACAAGGTCGTAACTCTGTTTTTGAATATCCTACCACTGCATACATTATGTATCATTGAGATAAAGCAGGGTTGCTTCTTCATCTCCACGTTATTCAGATACGGTAGCGGTATCCCACTAGTCGATTCCTACAGACGCTGGCAAGCACAACTCGTGGATTCATGTTGTCGTGTTTTCCGTTTTCTCCAACATGTTGTTGTCATGTCATATTTAGTTTTGTAACTCGCTTATCTTGTCATAAATTGCCATTTTGACAGCCTATCTTTGGATTCGCTTCGTGGGTGTTGGGTGTTGATTAGTGGGTGTTGATTCTGCATGGATTCTGTGTTCAGAGAGGCCTAATGAAATCACAAGATACCGAATGGAACATTTCGACCAACCCCTCAGCTAAGAGATTCAGAGTAAAGTCATTCTTATCTTCCGATGTGATCCACGAACAGGAAGTGAAACCAGTGTGTTGACGTTTGTGAGCTACTAGGTTTACATTCAGGAACTATTTTTGGACATCACTTGTATTAATGGTTTAAGAGTGACCGAGTGGAAAGAAGAAAAAGAGGGAAGAGAAGGAGAAAAGCAGTAGCTAGGGCGTCTTAAGTTTATCTTATTGAGTCCATCGACTAAAGACGCCCGCTTGGAGCTTCAGTCAGGCTATAACAAGAAAAGCCCATTACTGGACATACTGTATGTTTACTCTTTATGTTCCGTTGTCGCTAAGTAGCCCTGAGACTCATCCAGGCCTATATTACTTAATTTAATGCACATTCTGTAGAGTATAGCATAAGAAGAGTTTATTTCCAATATGGTTTATCCACCTATTTTTCAAAATTGTGTTTTTCATCAGAAATGATTGCTAATGGGTGCCTTCACCGGTGTGTGTAATATATTACTGTTCTCAAATGTTCAATTCATATATTTTAGATGCGTATAGGAAATGGTTTTATTTTTGGCAAAACGCTATATATCCATTGTTTAGCTGGAATGTAATGTTCGTATCCTGTATATTTGACTGTGATATGCAGTCGTCTAACCTAGCTATCTTAAGAAGAATGCACTTAACGTAGTAACCTCGCTCTGGATAAGAGCATCCGCTAAATGACTAAAATGTCAAGTGTAAATGTTTTAAATAGAACATCTCATATTACTGTATTCAATGATGCATATACAACAAAAATGATGTATATTTTAAATATGGATGTCAATTTCTTTTGTCTTATGTGTTACATTTGACTGTGTAAAACTTAGCAACCCGACTTATTTATCTGAGAGTGATGAGGATATGTAGCATTTTGAAAAAAATATGATTATTTCTCCCTCTGAAATGAAACCAAATACTGTACATGTCTGTCAATGAACAACCCCGTGCCATGACAAAAACCACACCAATCTCTTTTATAATTTCTTAAAACAATATCAATCAAATTCAGTCAAATGTATTTATAAAACCCTTCTTACATCAGCTGATGTCACAAAGTGCTGCACAGAAACCCAGCCTAAAACCCAGAACAGCAAGCAATGCAGGTGTAGAAGCACAGTGGCTAGGAAAAACTCCCTAGAAAGGCCGGAACCTTGGAAGAAACCTATAGAGGAACCAGGCTATGAGGGGTGACCTGTCCTCTTCTGGCTGTGCCGGGTGGAGATTATAACAGAACATGACCAAAATGTTCAAATGGTCATAGATGACCAGCAGGGTCAAATAATAATAATAATCACAGTGGTTGTAGAGGGTGCAACAGGTTAGCACCTCAGGAGTAAATGTCAGTTGTCTTTTCATAGCCGATCATTCAGAGTATCTATACCGCTCCTGCTGCCTCTAGAGAGTTGAAAACAGCAGGTCTGGGACAAGGTAGCATGTCCGGTGAACAGGTCAGGGTTCCATAGCCGCAGGCGGAACAGTTGAAACTGCAGCAGCAGCACGACCAGGTGGACTGGGGACTGCAAGGAGTCATCAGGTCAGGTAGTCTTGAGACATGGTCCTAGGGCTCAGGTCCTCATAGAGAGAGAGAGAGAGAGAGTATACTTAAATTCACACAGGAAACCAGATAAGACAGAATAAATTCTCAAATCAAATTGTATTGGTCACATACACATGTTTAGCAGATGTTAATGCGAGTGTAGCGAAATGCTTGTGCTTCTAGTTCCGACCATGCAGTAATATCTAACTAGTAATCTAAAAATTTCACAACAACTACCTTATACGCACAAGTGTAAAGGAATGAATAAGAATATGTACATATGGATGAGCGATGGCCGAAGGGCATAGGCAAGATGAAGTAGATGGTATAGAGTACAGTATATACATATGAGATGAGTAATGTAGGGTATGTAAACATTATAAAGTGGCATTGTTTAAAGTGACTAGTGATACATTTCCAATTTTTAATTGTTAAAGTGGCTAGAGATTTGAGTCAGTATGTTGGCAGCAGCCACTCAATGTTAGATATAACAGACTGACCCTAGCCCCCGACACATAAACTATTGCGGCATAAATACTGGAGGCTGAGACAGGAGGGGTCGGGAGACACTGTGACCCCGTCCGATGATACCCCCGTATAGGGCCAAACAGGCAGGATTTAACCCCACCCACTTTGCCAAAGCACAGCCCCCACACCACTAGAGGATATCTTCAACCACCAACTTACCATCCTGAGACAATGCCGAGTATAGCACACTGAGATCGCCGCCAACCCGGACAGGAATATCACGTCAGTGACTCAACCCTCTCAAGTGGTGCACCCCTCCTAGGGACGGCATGGAAGGGCACCAATAAGCCAGTGACTCAGCCCCTGTAATAGGGTTTGAGGCAGAGAATCCCAGTGCCTGTAAAACCTTATTTACCAACATCTCAGAAAAATTGCCATGTAGCATTTTGGTATGAAACTCTTCACATAGTTCTGGTTGGAGCATGTGCATTTCACTGATATGTCCACATCATACTCATTTAGTATAAGTATGTATTAATTTAGTTACTTGACGTTATCTCAAAGAGGTATTCACAAACTGGCACCCCGTCGTTACCCCATCCCTCTTTACTTGTGATTTATACTGGCAACCTATTGGTCCATTTAGCTGCAGTTACCTAATGGTTTCTTCCCACTGCTATAAGGTCACAGGAGGATAACAGAGTATTCTGATATACAGGATGGCAGGTTGCAGTTGTCCATATTCAATATTGTTCTGATGGCATCTCTGCCTCGAGGGCAGAAACAAATGTGAATGGTTTATTTAAGCGAGAAATGTGACAGGTTAAGTTGAGACATGTAATCCCAATTGTTTAAGGTTAGGGGTGCGGTTAAAGTTTGTGCAATCACTGTTAGTGTAAGATTGAATAAGGAAAACTCCTCTGAGCTACAGGTTGGTTGATGCTCAGTGCTGCTATGGACCGTTTCCACTGTATAATGCACGTGTTCTAGTCTAGCTGGCATAGACAGAGACAGACACCCGGAGGTACATTCTTCAGTCAAGTTACCGAGAGAAGATCTCCAGTCAAAACAATCGAGACCATGTGTTCAAAGACCATTGATAACTGCCCGTACCTGTTCAAAGACTGCAGACTGCAGGCCTAACTTCCCGTACCTGTTCAAAGACTGCAGACCGCAGGCCTAACTTCCTGTACCTGTTCAAAGACCGCAGACTGCAGGCCTTACTGGATGCATGTGTTCAAAGAAGGTTAGGTAGATATACTGTACTGGACGTGTGCTGAGTGTGTCTCCTCAGTATCGTCATCGCGAGGTCTGTCTTTCAGCTATAGTGCTGTTTAGACGAGTCCAGTTGATTGACAACACATTGTGAGGGATCACACTGGGATCTTTTAGGGAAGGGTTTTGATTTCAATGCCATCTTGCCTAAAAGCTACCCCACCTTACACTCTGCACGTGCGCACACGCACGCACACACAGGCACGCATGCACACACACACACACACCGTTTTTAAAGATGCGTCGGGAGGGTGACGACCTTGACAGAGACATCTCCGGGAATGTTTCTCAGAGTGTGTGTAGTAGCGTCTGGATTGGTTCAACCTGCCATCCCCTTTGCCCACTTCGCTTTTCACGCAGTGCTGAATCCCAGCTCTGTTTTTAGCTCGGAGAAGAAGTCTCAGTGAATGTCATGAATGGCCGGACTTCAATCAAATGTTGAAGCTGCCCGGAGAAAGAAGACAGTGTGTCTGCATGGCACACCAGCAGAAATAGCTGGTTCGCATTTTTTTCCCCCTTCACATAATTCTCCTTGGGGAAATCAACCGTGGATTTGCGTCTGCGGGTCTGCTGCCGCTAGAGTTCTAATCTAATTTCACGCAGAATGTAATTTGTTGCGGTAGTTGTTATTATCGACCGACACCATGCTATCTAGGTCAGATTGTTGTTGTTTTTTAGAGTTGTTGCTTGCGTTTCATATCTCTATGATGTATCAGTCAATTACAGATGCTATCTGACTGAGAAAGTGGACTTAACACAACGAAAATCCTAGAAGTGAAGATAGCGTGTTATTGGATTTGTGTATGAAGGGCACTATTTGTTGGTTTATCAGGAGACACATTGACACACCATTCCTACAACTACTAGCCTGGTCCCAGATCTCTGTGCTCTTCGGACTCTTCTCCTATGACAAGACAGCACATAGAGATCTGGGGCCAGGCTATGCAACTACTGCTAGCCCACCATCACCACTAGGCTATTGACTTTTGGCCTCTGCATTATCTCAAGATGGCTCCCTCAGGAGATACACAGAGTGAAGTGCTCCTGCTGTCTTTGTGAGAGAAACAGTGGAATGTTTATGCAGTAGAAAATCACATCACACATCTCATACGAGGATGATGTTTTACAGCTTGGAGAAATGAAAATGGCCACCCTCTGATCTCCCTGTCAGGAGAGGAAAACATTCCAAACTGTGGGTTTGTTCAGTTGGATGCCACAAAGGACACAGGTTGGATGCCACAAAGGACACAGGAGTTGGATGCCATGACAAATATGATCTGGCTGAGGGTGATCATTTTGTTAGTTTGTAATTTTGAATGCTGGATTTGTGTACAATTTTCAGTGCTTTAAAACGTTTTGGTTGCTACGTTTCACAACTGTAGTGGGAAATGTATACTGTTAATTAGCAGTCATTTCACCAAACAAATGGAATTTTAGGGCATGGTTTTGGTTTATTATTTGTCTATATGGAAAGGGTTCTCTCCTTTGAGAAAAAGGGGCATATACTGAAATAGAATCACATGCAAAGTAAACCTTAATTTCGTTGCCAAATCTCAGTGTCTGTTGCCAATTAAGTCTCTCCTACAAGGACACACACATTAATGTGGTCAGTCATGGGAAAAGCATGTATATGATTTAAGCCATTTCAAACCCTCACAATCCTCCGATATGACTGCTTGTACTGGGTATTGGGTTTATGAATCCAATGTATTCATTAATTTGGTTGAATATAAACTGTGGCAATCTGATATACAAAGGCTAAATTTTCACATGGAGAAATTCACAAGTGATAGACCTGGGGCCTCATTTATAAACGTTGCATAGGCACAAAAGAAGGCGTATGCCACTTTCTAAGCAAACTTTGGGATTTATAAAAAACTAACTTGATGAGAGAATGTGCGGTCCTGCACGGACACTTTGACCCATACGTGCGCACATAAACTGGAGAAATGAGAAACTGCAACTCCGTTGGCAGAAGGATGAAACTCGAGAAACGCTTTGAAATTGATGCCATTGTGTAAAATAAATCGAAATATTACATCTCACGTATTATATATGAAGTTTCACATATTTCATACATGTTTGTTGTGCAGAACTGTCAATGTGATTTTGGCCCAGTCATTGTCAGTTACAACCAGGGTAATTACCACACCTGAAGGTGTCACGCAATTGGGTATCTTTGACAATCCAATGGGTGGGTATAAAAAGGCATGCAATTACAATGTGTAAAGACGCACAATGGCTGCTGTTGGAAGATGTGGCGAATGGAAGAATTCGGAGAGAGACAATTTTCAGAGACCAGCCAGATTTACTGGCCAATAATGATGAGTGGCTTATGAGCCGGTTCTGATTACCAAGAGCTGTTCTCTTGGAGTTCTGTGTTGTAGTGGGCCCAGCATGACAGAGAAGCACCCGCAGAAACCAAGCCGTGCCTGTCCCACTTCAACTCTATGGCAACCTCGTTAATGGCGTCGTTGGTGTCCCTTTGCGTTTGCAGGACTGCATCTGTGAGGACACGGTCGACGCCGGGGCAGGGCGCACTCAGCTGCTGCTCAGCTGCAGCACCACCGACTCCGCTGGAACACGCAGCGACTAAAAACAATAGAAAATGTCACAATTGTTTGTGTAAATAAATGTGTAAACACAACGACAATCCATTTGGTTTACTCTTTTCAAACGAGGGAATACTAATTACATATCTGGATCATCCGGTGCGTGTCCACCTCCGTCACTACTCCACTCTGGAGGGACTCCCCTATAATACCGGCAAGTCAAGGGGGTTGAGCTCCGGTATCCCCTTTTCCCCGCCGGTGGCACAAACACTTTGTCTGTGTAAGGCCATGCGCCTCTTGGCCTCCACATTTGTCGGACCACTTCTTTTTTTTCTGAGGGGGTCCGACCTTCTGAACCAGCAGCATTCACAGCGTCCGCCACATGCTGCCACTCTAACGGCTTTTTTGGCATTTGTAATGCTCACACTGTGTCTACAAAACAATCTATTTTTTCATTGCTTCAACCTCCCCTACAAGAACTTTATTTTTTTTTAGCCTTTCTGTGAGGATGTGCGGTCATTGTTGTCATGCAGTCAGTATGGATGAATATTAATTAGGGACCTATCACTGACTATCTATAGGCAACTATGGGTGTTAAAGGGTGGGACAAGACGCTTGTTCACGTGCGCCAAATTTCGAGTTGATTGTGATTTATAAAGTGGAACCGGGGTGGAACGTGCATGGGCACTGTGTTATAAATCAGAATATTTTTGTGCATAAGCACATTCTGTGTTTCGTCCATACGCCACCTTCTTTTTGACGTGAATCCTCCTCACAGTTTTATAAATGAGGCCGCTGGGCTTTCAACCCGTGTGAAATATAATAGTGGCTGTATTCCCATTATAAGCCAATATTAGTGTTTGCAATATTTGTGGCTGTTCAATAGAACACATTATAGACTACCTACACACTTGTTCAAGATCACAAAGCTTGGAGAGTTAGACTCACATATTTTGCTCTACTGTTATTGCCATCTTACATGTCACCTGAAGACTAGTTTAGAGGTGCTGCTGTTTCTCTGTGCCTCTGTCCATCTGTAATAGAGGGCTGTACAGGCTGGCCCTTCTGCCAGCAGGACCTGTAGACTATCAGGCCAAGGGAGTCGAGCCGTTTTCATTTCCTGTCTCTACTAGAGAATGAGCCCGAAGGAAGGAAGTGTTTAAGAGGCCAGGTCTACTTCTGTTGGTCAGGAGAATTTAATAAGAAATATTCTATTTGACACACAAGTTGTGTGTCCAGCTATAGTAAGTTTCCATTTCACTATAGTCTACTGGTGGTTGGGATTCACATATGGTTTCAAATGACTTTTTATATGTGAATTTATTTGCGATGTGAATTCTATCTCTTTTGGAGAGAGAAGCCTGAAAACAACTGTCATTAGCAAATTATTACAAATATAAGTCTTAATTTCCATCTAGGATTTGTCTGTGTTAAAACTCTCAACATTGGTACAGTTCTACTCCAATGAGATAAGATCGGCATAAGCAGAAATGATTTGTGCTTGTTTTTCGAGAACATGAAGTTTGGCATCTAGTTTCCTTTCGCATGCCGTTCCTACTGAGACTCAGTATCACTATGAGGGAGAAGAAAGAAATCACTTTTAAGACGGGATTACCACTCCCACATCCAAGAATTCCATATCTTGTGCTTAACCTTTTGAGATACAACCATTCCTAATACAGTCATTCCGAAAAAGAAGAAAGAAAAGTGTTCTTGGGTGCAGTAGGTTATGTTTTACGTGTCCGAATCATTCCGTTTTTTTCTGTACACTTTCATAGTAGATGAGGGAATGAAGCTCGTCCATTCCTGCTTCCTGGACCCATGGCTGGTTTCCAGCAACACTCGTCCTTGCTTCCTAGCTTCCGCCTCACTCTTCCACGGCAGCCATTCTAGCTTCATCCTCACTCATCCATGGCTTCTTACTAGCTTCAGCCTTAGAGAAGGGTGGAAGAGTTGTTTGGAATTCCAGTCCATTGATGCATGGGACCCTGTCGAAAAAGGGTGACTGCCCACAATTCCCAATCCTCTGGCTTCACACAGCTAAATTCCAGCTATTTCTGCTTTATTTTTTCACCCTGCTTTCCCAGGCCTGTTGTTACCTAGAATAACCAAGGCACTGGTGTCAGAAACACACAGTAGTCTGAATGGCATATGGATGTTTATGCTACAGAACTACTAGGTCCCCTTCATTCAGTTATGTCTATAGGAGCCTTGGCTCACTGTTAGAAATAATAATATGGATCGTTTTGAATCTGATTCCACGCTTCAAGACTGCTACGATCACGTGGATTGGGATATGTTCCGCATTGCGTCCAACAACAACATTGACGAATACGCTAATTCTGTGAGCGAGTTCATTTGAAAGTGCATCTCGAATGTTATATCCATGGCAATGATTAAAACATTCCCAAACCAGAAACCATGGATTGATGGCAGCATTCGCGCGAAACTGAAAGCCAAACCACTGCTTTTAACCAGGGCAAGGTGACCGGAAACATGACCGAATACAAACAGTGTAGCTATTCCCTCCGCAAGGCAATCAAACAAGCTAAGCGTCAGTATAGAGACAAAGTAGAGTTGAAATTCAACGGCTCAGACGCAAGAGGTATGTGGCAGGGTCTACAGGCAATCATGGATTACAAAAGGAAAACCAGCCCCTTCGCGGACCAGGATGTCTTGCTCCCAGGCAGACTAATTTGAGGACAATACAGTGCCACTGACACGGCCCGCTACCAATACCTGCAGACTCTCCTTCACTACAACCATGTGAGTAAAACATTTAAACGTGTTAACCCTCGCAAGGCTGCAGGCCCAGACGGCATCCCCAGCCGCGTCCTCAGAGCATGCGCAGACCAGCTGGATGGTGTGTTTACGGACATATTCAATCAATCCTTATCCCAGTCTGCTGTTCCTACATGCTTCAAGAGGGCCACCATTGTTCCTGTTCCCAAGAATGCTAAGGTAACTGAGCTAAACGACTACCGCCCCATAGCACTCACTTCCGTCATCATGAAGTACTCTGAGAGACTAGTCAAGGACCATATCGCCTCCACCCTACCTGACACCCTAGACCCACTCCAATTTGTTTACCACCCCAATAGGTCCACAGATGACGCAATCGCAACCACACTGCTCACTACACACTGCCCTAACCCATCTGGACAAGAGGAATACCTATGTATTCATCGACTACAGCTCAGCATTTAACACCATAGTACCCTCCAAACTCGTCATCAAGCTCGAGACCCTGGGTCTCGACCCCGCCCCGTGCAACTGGGTACTGGACTTCCTGACGGGCCGCAACCACCTGGGGTAGGTAACAACATCTCCACCCCGCTGATCCACAACACGGGGGCCCCACAAGGGTGTGTTCTGAGCCCTCTCCTGTACTCCCTGTTCACCCACGACTGTGTGGCCATGCACGCCTCCAACTCAATCATCAAGTTTGCGGACGACACTACAGTGGTAGGCTTGATTACCAACAATGCCGAGACGGCCTGCAGGCAGGAGGTGAGGGCCCTCGGAGTGTGGTGTCAGGAAAATAACCTCACACTCAACGTCAACAAAACAAAGGAGATGATTGTGGACTCAGGAAACATCCCCATCGACGGGACAGTAGTGGAGAGGGTAGTAAGTTTTAAGTTCCTTGGCGTACACATCACGGCCAAACTGAATTGGTCCACCCACACAGACAGTGTTGTGAAGAAGGCGCAGCAGCGCCTCTTCAACCTCAGGAGGCTGAAGAAATTCGGCTTGATACCAAAAGCACACACAAACTGGATGCACAATCGAGAGCATCCTGTCGGGCTGTATCACCGCCTGGTACGGCAACTGCTCCGCCCACAACCGTAAGGCTCTCCAGAGGGTAGTGAGGTCTGCACAATGCATCACTGGGGGCAAACTACCTACCCTCCAGGACACCTACACCACCCGATGTCACAGGAAGGCCATAAAGATCATCAAGGGCAACCACCCGAGCCACTGCCTGTTCACCCCACTATCATCCAGAAGGCGAGGTCAGTACAGGTGCATCAAAGCTGGGACCGAGAGACTGAAAACAGCTTCTATCTCAAGGTCATCAGACTGTTAAACAGCCACCACTAACATTGAGTGGCTGCTGCCAACATACTGACTCAACTCCAGCCACTTTAACAATGGAAATGGATGGAAATGGATGTAAAACATGTATCACTAGCCACTTTAAACAATGCCACTTAATATAATGTTTACATATGTAACGGATGTGAAATGGCTAGCTAGTTAGCGGTGGTGCGCGCTAATAGCATTTCAATCGGTGACATCACTTGCTCTGAGACCTTGAAGTAGTGGTTCCCCTTTCTCTGCAAGGGCCGAGGCTTTTGTGGAGCGATGGGTAACGATGCTTCGAGGGTGACTGTTGATGTGTGCAGAGCGTCCCTGGTTCGCACCCAGGTCGGGGCAAGGGGACGGACGTAAAGTCTATACTGTTACACATACCCTACATTACTCATCTCATATGTATATATGTAATACATATGTAATACATGTATCTCAAGCCACTTTAAACTATGCCACTTTTATGTTTACATACCCTACATTACTAATCTCATATGTATATACTGTACTCGATATCATCTACTGCGTCTTGCCTATGCTGTTCTGTTCCATAACTCATTCATATATCTTTAAGTACATATTCTTTATCCCTTTACACTTGTGTGTATAAGGTAGTAGTTGTGGAATTGTTAGGTTAGATTAATCATTTGTTATTACTGCATTGTCGGAACTAGAAGCACAAGCATTTCGCTACACTCGCATTAACATCTGCTAACCATGTGTATGTGACAAATATAATTTGATTTGATTGACCATTTGATTGAGGTAGACGGGAGGATACAGTTGAATCCTATATCGATATAGGATCATGTTGACACTCAATCAAGTCCACAGAACGAGCTTGCTGAATAAGTGACGGTTATGCCTAGCAACATTGTCATGTCGCCGATTCCAGATTCAGATGGTTGAGTTGGGCATCAATTCATAGCTAAACAAACTCCACAGGGAGCCTGTGATATGGTTCAGTGCGTTCTTATCCAAGTGAACATAGAGTCCAATGTTCTGTCCGAGACAGCTCTCTGATTGACTCGGGTCAAAAGAGGGGTTAAGTCAGCGTGGGGAGGCATGAGGCCCAAGTGAGGAACCCCGTCTAAAACTCATCAGCCTGATATTATATGCTCATCTGCATGCTACCTCTGCCATGTTGAAACGGCTGATGTTAACTCACTGCCACTTTCATGCTACTACCTCTACTTTTACCACTCGCAAATTATACTGTCATATACTTTTACTGATGTTGTCAACGGATACACATGTATCTGTAATAACAACAGGCAGGCCCGTCATGCAACCGAGCAGACAGACCTCTCTACCTCACCCCTGGAGTCTCTCTCTCTCTCTCTCTTCTCCGCTCCCTCTCTCCGTTCTGTCTGTTCAGTGCTGTGACCTGACCTCTGGTTTCCGTGGCAGCCAACTGGGCTGAGTCCTCCTCCTCCTCCGTATCGTAGTGTTCTTCACCGCACTTAATCACACGGACGAAGCTCACAAACAATTCTTAGTTGTGGGTCGAGAAATATCAGAGTCCGCCTTACTCATCAACCATGTGGCAGTTTTATTAAATCAAATAGTCCGGCTAACTGACAAGCTCTATCCAGTTAAATGCACCCCACTGCTACCAGTACATTCCAAAACAAGCTA
Source organism: Oncorhynchus gorbuscha (assembly GCF_021184085.1). Taxonomy (NCBI): domain Eukaryota; kingdom Metazoa; phylum Chordata; class Actinopteri; order Salmoniformes; family Salmonidae; genus Oncorhynchus; species Oncorhynchus gorbuscha. The sequence goes on along the minus strand of NC_060195.1, from coordinate 59,367,756 downwards.
ACTGCAACCCCTGTATGACAACATATAGCTAGACCCCAGCAATCATTGCACCCATATGTCCTACCTGAACAGATTACAGGGCCTGAATTAACTTGTCGTTTTTGTAGGCCTAACCATCCTAAGCAATGATGGGAGATAGAAACTCTGTGAGCTTCTGTGTCAGACAGGCGGGCTCTGCCTGCAGCTGAAGAATCTCCACAGGGATGTTGCAGAGCTAGTGAACTAACAAGACATTACTCAGCGAGGCTACAGTGTAGCTAACTCTATCGCTCCTGAGAGAGGACCTTACCAGTGTGTTCCCCCTTCACTTCCCTTGGCCGGCAGAGTTCAGAGGAGACAGGTTTATCTGCTGTTGTACAGACTTGGTCTTAGAAATAATTTAGCAATAACGCACGGGGTGGGGGTGGGGGTGTGGTATATGGCCAATATATCACGGCTAAGTTCTGTTCTTATGCACGAATGCCTGGATACAGCCCTTAGCCGTGGTGTATTGATCATATACTCCCAAACTCCCATGGTGCCTTACTGCTATTATAAACTGGTTATCAGCGTAATTAGAGCAGTAAAAATACATGTTTTGTCATACCCATGGTACATGGTCTGTTATACCATGGCTGTCAGGCAATCAGCATTCAGGGCTCGAACTACCCAGTTTATAATTAATCATTTAATGTCATGGTCATTAGAGACCATGACAAAGTATTGTAGTAGCTATTGTAGCCATCGTAGCCAAATCGTTATGTGATTGCTACTCAGACATCCAACAGTAGCGGTCTCCAAGCAAGATGGCGTCCGATGTGAAACAGAAATGTGCAAAAGTGTTTGGGATTGCTTGGGTTTTCTAATTCAAGTCTGACCTGAATGCCTCCCAGAACAAAATAGTAATGGTTGTGTAAATATGGCGCCTCAGACGTAGGCCAAACAGACTCTCCTACCAGAAGACCTTTCACCCTGAACTCTCTCAGACAGCAAGGAAGCATAACAAAACATGAGGCAAGAGGAAAATAGCTTTCGACTATGTTGTTGCTCTCTCCCTGGACGGCCTACGTTTGAGAAACAGGGCGATGTGTTTAGTGTGTGCGTGCCGACTACACGGTACATGTCCATGTGAACGTGGTAGTGGGTGCAGTTGGTATCCATATACAGTAGGGGTTTCTTTGTGGAGTCGTGTGTGTATGTGTGTCTGCCTAATGTCACAGGCCAGTACACACTGGAGGCTTTGTGAGTAGGACAGGAAAAGAACACCTCGTTATAGAGTGTGTGTATGCCCTGTCACACAAAAATGCATTAGAGGAGATTATCCATCGACAATAATTGATTAACCCGATTCCAGATAGTCTCTTCTGGAGTGCTCCTCTGTGACAATGCGTCTGAAAAGGAGTGTCTTTTCTCTCATTTGGCAATGCAACCCTTCAACTCCACCTAGTGGTATTCATTTCAATGTGGCTGAGTTGGGAGTTTGACTGGACCGCATCCAGCGTGCAAGAAACAAGATGGAATGTTGAGAAATGGGTAGTGTAGGTTGCTGTGTTAACCAGACGGGGGTGCTACTGACTTTCCCCATCCCATATTACAGCCTCACTCAAAGCTTGCTGAACTGAGTGCTGAGTCGACAGCTGCAATGACATTTGGTACAATCCAGCAAAACACAGCCAGTGTGAATGAGCTGAGCTCCCGGGTGGCCCGTGGTTACCGTGGTACCCAGCTGCCTGCCCTCCCCTCCCCTGGCTAACCTGCCATGAATATCTCTCCCTGCTCTAACTTGGTGGTGGTAATGACTCATTGGATCATAACCCCTATAAATGATCATGCTGTTACAACATAATACTCTTGTTGAAGAGTGTGAACTATGGTAATGCTGTGGCCAGAAAATAAAGTACTAACGAGTTACTCAGAATGTTTAGACATCATATCCAGGCATGGATCCCTTACCCTACTGCTGGGTCCCTTCCCAGAAGCCTGGTGCTGTGACGTGTGTGTGTGTGTGTGTGTGTGTGTGTGTGTGTGTGTGTGTGTGTGTGTGTGTGTGTGTGTGTGTGTGTGTGTGTGTGTGTGTGTGTGTGTGTGTGTGTGTGTGTGTGTGTGTGTGTGTGTGTGTGTGAGTGAGTGAGTGAGTGAGTGAGTGAGTGAGTGAGTGAGTGAATATGTGTGTGTATAAATGTGGTGTGTATCCTGGCCTCTAGATGTGAGAGCAGTGTAGGGTAGTGATGGGGGAAAATATTTTTTGAAGATTGATGATTTTTGATGATATATTGTATCTTTTTTACAAAATTGAATATTATTTTTGCACTAGTTGGCTGTAGCTGCACCAAAACGTCAGTATTTTTCCCCTCATAGCTTGTTCTCCATTTTATTTTTAAATAGGGAGCCAATTCGTTTTCAGCGCTTCTATTTCCATGACTGATAAAAAACTATCTTGTCCCTTTGCAGCAGACATATGGTGAGCAATAAGCTTGGAATATCGAATCGCAATAAAATCACAGTTTTGAATCGCGATACATATATAATCGTGAGAATCACAATGCATATCTTATCGGCACCTAAGTAACATGATAATATCATATCGTGAGGTCCCTGGTAATTCCCAGCCCTAGCATAGGGTTGAGTTCACCAGGGTTAGGGTCGAGTTCATCAGGGTTAGGGTCGAGTTCATCAGGGTTAGGGTCGAGTTCACCAGGGTTAGGGTCGAGTTCACCAGGGTTAGGTTCGAGTTCACCAGGGTTAGGGTCGAGTTCACTAGGGTTAGGGTCGAGTTCACCAGGGTTAGGGTCGAGTTCACCAGGGTTAGGGTCGAGTTCACCAGGGTTAGGGTTGAGTTCACCAGGGTTAGGATTGAGTTCACCAGGGTTAGGGCTGATTTCACCAAGGTTAGGGTTGAGTTCACCAGGGTTAGAGTCGCATTCACCAGGGTTAGGGTTGAGTTCGCCAAGGTTAGGGTTGAGTTCACCAGGGTTAGAGTCGCATTCACCAGGGTTAGGGTTGAGTTCGCCAAGGTTAGGGTTGAGTTCACCAGAGGTGAATAGATGGTAACATGGGGAGTGACTATTACTATTGCACAAATGAGGGGTGGGGGAGTCAGTTGAAACAGGACGAGCAGGGTAGCTGAGGTAACAAACCGAAAACCTTCAGTATGTTGTTCTACTAACACCGATGGAGGGCTATTTTCTTATGTCAACATAGAAAAAGAAGCGATATGGCACACTCATTATGGTACTGTCATGCAGGTGAAAGAGGACCCAAAAGCGACTTAACAGAAACAGAGTTTATTTAAGTCCAAACAGGGAATAACAGAAATCCTCTAGTCTGTAGAGGGGAATAACTGGAGAAGCGGCCACAGACTGCAGGTCGCTTCGGGTAGGCGCAGGCCGTAGTTGACAGAGACACCTGCTCACACGCAGCATCTGATGAAGGCAAAAAACACGACAGGACAGGGCGATACACAATCACAGCAAAAACACGACAGGACAGGGCGAAACGCAATCACAGCATGGTGAATACTAAACAAGGAACCGACGGGACAGGAACGGAACACAAAGGAATAAATAGGGACTCTAATCAGGGGAAAGGATCGGGAACAGGTGTGGGAAGACTAAATGATGATTAGGGGAATAGGAACAGCTGGGAGCAGGAACGGAACGATAGAGAGAAGAGAGAGCGAGAGAGTGAGAGAGGGAGGGGGAGAGAGAGGGATAGAAGGAGGGAAAGAACCAAATAAGACCAGCAGAGGGAAACGAATAGAATGGGGAGCACAGGGACAAGACATGATAATAAATGACAAACATGACAGTACCCCCCACTCACCGAGCGCCTCCTGGCGCACTCGAGGAGGAATCCTGGCGGCAACGGAGGAAATCATCGATGAGTGAACGGTCCAGCACGTCCCGAGACGGAACCCAACTCCTCTCCTCAGGACCGTAACCCTCCCAATCCACTAAGTATTGGTGACCCCGTCCCCGAGAACGCATGTCCATGATCTTATGTACCTTGTAAATAGGTGCGCTCTCGACAAGGACGGGAGGGGGAGGGAAGACGAACGGGGGTGCGAAGAAAGGGCTTAACACAGGAGACATGGAAGACAGGATGGACGCGACGAAGATGTCGCGGAAGAAGCAGTCGCACAGCGACAGGATTGACGACCTGGGAGACACGGAACGGACCAATGAACCGCGGAGTCAACTTACGAGAAGCTGTCGTAAGAGGAAGGTTGCGAGTGGAAAGCCACACTCTCTGGCCGCAACAATACCTTGGACTCTTAATCCTGCGTTTATTGGCGGCTCTCACCGTCTGTGCCCTGTAACGGCAAAGTGCAGACCTCACCCTCCTCCAGGTGCGCTCACAACGTTGGACAAACGCTTGAGCGGAGGGAACGCTGGACTCGGCAAGCTGGGATGAGAACAGAGGAGGCTGGTAACCCAGACTACTCTGAAACGGAGATAACCCGGTAGCAGACGAAGGAAGCGAATTGTGAGCGTATTCTGCCCAGGGGAGCTGTTCTGCCCAAGACGCAGGGTTTCTGAAAGAAAGGCTGCGTAGTATGCGACCAATCGTCTGATTGGCCCTCTCTGCTTGACCGTTAGACTGGGGATGAAACCCGGAAGAGAGACTGACGGACGCACCAATCAAACGACAGAACTCCCTCCAAAACTGTGACGTGAATTGCGGGCCTCTGTCTGAAACGGCGTCTAACGGGAGGCCATGAATTCTGAATACATTCTCAATAATGATTTGTGCCGTCTCCTTAGCGGAAGGAAGTTTAGCGAGGGGAATGAAATGTGCCGCCTTAGAGAACCTATCGACAACCGTCAGAATCACAGTCTTCCCCGCAGACAAAGGCAGACCGGTAATGAAGTCTAAGGCAATGTGAGACCATGGTCGAGAAGGAATGGGGAGCGGTCTGAGACGACCGGCAGGAGGAGAGTTACCCGACTTAGTCTGCGCGCAGTCCGAACAAGCAGCCACGAAACGGCGCGTGTCACGCTCCTGAGTCGGCCACCAAAAGCGCTGGCGAATAGACGCAAGAGTGCCTCGAACACCGGGATGACCAGCTAACTTGGCAGAGTGAGCCCACTGAAGAACAGCCAGACGAGTGGAAACAGGAACGAAAAGGAGGTTACTAGGACAAGCGCGCGCGGCGACGCAGTGTGCGTGAGTGCTTGCTTAACCTGTCTTTCAATTCCCCAGACTGTTAACCCGACAACACGCCCATAAGGAAGAATCCCCTCGGGATCAGTAGAAGCCACAGAAGAACTAAACAGACGGGATAAGGCATCAGGCTTGGTGTTCTTGCTACCCGGACGGTAAGAAATCACAAACTCGAAACGAGCGAAAAACAACGCCCAACGAGCTTGACGGGCATTAAGTCGTTTGGCAGAACGGATGTACTCAAGGTTCTTATGGTCTGTCCAAACGACAAAAGGAACGGTCGCCCCCTCCAACCACTGTCGCCATTCGCCTAGGGCTAAGCGGATGGCGAGCAGTTCACGGTTACCCACATCATAGTTGCGCTCAGATGGCGACAGGCGATGAGAAAAATAAGCGCAAGGATGAACCTTATCGTCAGACTGGAAGCGCTGGGATAGAATGGCTCCCACGCCTACCTCTGAAGCGTCAACCTCGACAATGAATTGTCTAGTGACGTCAGGAGTAACGAGGATAGGAGCGGACGTAAAACGTTCTTTTAGAAGATCAAAAGCTCCCTGGGCGGAACCGGACCACTTAAAACACGTCTTGACAGAAGTAAGAGCTGTGAGAGGGGCAGCAACTTGACCGAAATTACGAATGAAACGCCGATAGAAATTAGCGAAACCTAAAAGCGCTGCAACTCGACACGTGACCTTGGAACGGGCCAATCACTGACAGCTTGGACCTTAGCGGAATCCATCTGAATGCCTTCAGCGGAAATAACGGAACCGAGAAAAGTAACAGAGGAGACATGAAAAGAGCACTTCTCAGCCTTTACGTAGAGACAATTCTCTAAAAGGCGCTGTAGAACACGTCGAACGTGCTGAACATGAATCTCGAGTGACGGAGAAAAAATCAGGATATCGTCAAGATAGACAAAAACAAAAATGTTCAGCATGTCTCTCAGAACATCATTAACTAATGCCTGAAAAACAGCTGGCGCATTGGCGAGACCGAACGGCAGAACCCGGTACTCAAAATGCCCTAACGGAGTGTTAAACGCCGTTTTCCACTCGTCCCCCTCTCTGATGCGCACGAGATGGTAAGCGTTACGAAGGTCCAACTTAGTAAAGCACCTGGCTCCCTGCAGAATCTCGAAGGCTGATGACATAAGGGGAAGCGGATAACGATTCTTAACCGTTATGTCATTCAGCCCTCGATAATCCACGCAGGGGCGCAGAGTACCGTCCTTCTTCTTAACAAAAAGAACCCCGCCCGGCCGGAGAAGAAGAAGGCACTATGGTACCGGCGTCAAGAGACACAGACAAATAATCCTCGAGAGCCTTACGTTCGGGAGCCGACAGAGAGTATAGTCTACCTCGAGGAGGAGTGGTCCCCGGAAGGAGATCAATACTACAATCATACGACCGGTGAGGAGGAAGGGAGTTGGCTCGGGACCGACTGAAGACCGTGCGCAGATCATGATATTCCTCCGGCACTCCTGTCAAATCGCCAGGTTCCTCCTGAGAAGTAGGGACAGAAGAAACGGGAGGGATGGCAGACATTAAACACTTCACATGACAAGAAACGTTCCAGGATAGGATAGAATTACTAGACCAATTAATAGAAGGATTATGACATACTAGCCAGGGATGACCCAAAACAACAGGTGTAAACGGTGAACGAAAAATCAAAAAAGAAATAGTCTCACTGTGGTTACCAGATACTGTGAGGGTTAAAGGTAGTGTCTCAAATCTGATACTGGGAAGATGACTACCATCTAAGGCGAACATGGGCGTAGGCTTATCTAACTCTCTGAAAGGAATGTCATGTTTCCGAACCCATGCTTCGTCCATGAAACAACCCTCAGCCCCAGAGTCTATCAAGGCACTACATGTAGCACCCGAACCGGTCCAGCGTAGATGGACCGACAAAGTAGTACAGGATTTTGATGGAGAGACTTGAGTAGTTGCGCTCACCTGTAGCCCTCCGCTTACAGATGAGCTCTGGCTTTTACTGGACATGCATTAACAAAATGTCCAGCAACTCCGCAATAGAGGCACAGGCGGTTGGTGATCCTCCGTTCCCTCTCCTTAGTCGAGATGCGAATCCCTCCCAGCTGCATGGGCTCAGACTCTGAGCCAGAGGAGGGAGATGGTTGCGATGCGGAGCAGGGAAACACCGTTGATGCGAGCTCTCTTCCACGAGCCCGGTGACGAAGATCTACCCGTCGTTCTATGCGGATGGCGAGAGCAATCAAAGAGTCCACATCTGAAGGAACCTCCCGGGAGAGAATCTCATCCTTAACCACTGCGTGGAGTCCCTCCAGAAAACGAGCGAGCAGCGCCGGCTCGTTCCACTCACTAGAGGCAGCAAGGTGGGTTATTAACCCTAGGTTCTGGAGGCTCGGCAGGCCAGGAAGTAACAGGTGGCACGAGACGTAGACTCTGGAACTGTCCAGAGAGGTCGGAAACCTGAGCGGCCAGGTTCTCCACGGCATGGCGAGCAGCAGACAATTCCTGCTCGTGTCTGCCGAGCATGGCTCCTTGGATCTCGACGGCAGTGTAACGAGCGTCTGAAGTCGCTGGGTCCATTCCTTGGTCGGTTCCTTCTGTCATGCAGGTGAAAGAGGACCCAAAAGCGACTTAACAGAAACAGAGTTTATTTAAGTCCAAACAGGGAATAACAGAAATCCTCTAGTCTGTAGAGGGGAATAACTGGAGAAGCGGCCACAGACTGCAGGTCGCTTCGGGTAGGCGCAGGCCGTAGTTGACAGAGACACCTGCTCACACGCAGCATCTGATGAAGGCAAAAAACACGACAGGACAGGGCGATACACAATCACAGCAAAAACACGACAGGACAGGGCGAAACGCAATCACAGCATGGTGAATACTAAACAAGGAACCGACGGGACAGGAACGGAACACAAAGGAATAAATAGGGACTCTAATCAGGGGAAAGGATCATGAACAGGTGTGGGAAGACTAAATGATGATTAGGGGAATAGGAACAGCTGGGAGCAGGAACGGAACGATAGAGAGAAGAGAGAGCGAGAGAGTGAGAGAGGGAGGGGGAGAGAGAGGGATAGAAGGAGGGAAAGAACCAAATAAGACCAGCAGAGGGAAACGAATAGAATGGGGAGCACAGGGACAAGACATGATAATAAATGACAAACATGACAGGTACGGTCTGCAACCCTGTATGTATTCTAATATGGGTGCTTGAAATATTTAGTTGCTTTAACTTAGGATAATGTATGAATATGTCACCTTGCTGTATTGCATTGTATTCTAACACCCTTTCATTGTCCACCTTTTCCCCTCTCCTCCTCTCAAACCTTTTATCTCTCCTTTTCCTCCTTTCATCTCTCTATCGGCCATCCCTCTCTTTATTCTGATGGCATGTCCTCCTTAAGTCACAGGACGTGCCACAAATGGCACCATATTCCCTATATAGTGCACTACTTTTGACAAGAGTCGTATGGCCCCTTAATGCACTGTATAGGGAATAGGCTGCCATTTGGGACATTGCCACAGTCTCCATGTTAGTAGCTAATTAAATAGACGGCAGAAAGAAGCTGTCCTTTTGTTATCTTGGTTACAGAGGTAAACATAGCGCCTGTGTCTATTCCTCTTTTCCCTCCCTCCCTCCCTCCCTCCCTCCCTCCCTCCCTCCCTCCCTCCCTCCCTCCCTCCCTCCCTCCCTCCCTCCCTCCCTCCCTCCCTTGCACTCACACTGTTTTGGAAGGGAGCAAAGACCCTCGTCATACCAGAGCAGGGTCTGAAGAGCACTGACGCATTTCAGTGTTCTGTGTGTGTGTGTGTGTCTGTTTTAGCAGTTGGATACACTTGATGATGTGCTCATGTCCTGGCCAAGTGCTTAATAAACCTTTAAATGCCCTTGTTATGATTTAGAAAAGACTAGAGCCATAGATTGCTCTAGAGTCTAAAATGTCATCATCCTACCCAAAGCCCAGTGCACTGTGGGAATGTGTGCAGAATAAACACACTGAAAGAGTCCCCTTAGTGGCCACTTTACTGTGCCTAGTCTGACTGGCTTTGTCCATGCTGCTGCTCCTGTCTCTCTCTGCTTCCACATCCCTTTGTCACGTTGTATCACTACACCCACACCCCACTGGCTCCACTCAGACGAGAACGGTCTGCTGCTGGAATGGAGACATCACAGGAATAAGCATTTTTCTTTCGGGCCCTTTCGGGAAACTCGAGCTGCCGTGGCAATGGAGGAGTATTAGGGAGAGAGGCAGACGGCTTCAGGGGTAGAGAGAGGAGAGGGAGGGAGGGGCAGGGAAGGAGTAGGGAGAGGAGGGTGTTACTACAGGGAAAGGAGGCTGAGTTCTCGTTATTCAAAAGTCAGAGTCATTTGAATCAAGACCCCCATGGGGTCATTTACATTAAGAAGCCCAAATGATGGGCGAATTTCAGTTTAGAATAGCCTAATTGTCTCTGGATAATTTGAATTTAAGGAAATACATTCGGGAGGCTTGTTGAAACAAAGAGGGGAGGTTCTTGTGGTCAATCTAAAAAAAGAGGAGCCAACACTTTAACTAGGAGTCTAGATCATTATATTAAGACATTAGTCTGAGCTTTAATACGATCGTAAAAATGGACGTCTCCTACTAATTTGCAGCAGAAGGCTGAATTCATTTTCCTGGCTACCCAAACTTGCTTAGGCCAAACATGAGTTTATTCTCCGCAATGGGTCTGAGTACCTTCCAGACGATTTCTAGAACGCGAACACATTCTAACCATTCTGATTGGCACCAGAAACCGATGGGTTGGGCTAGAGCCATAAAACGTGGGTGAAGCAGTATTTTGAAAATGTGTCATTGGCTTTGATTCTCTGATTGATTAGAAATTACCCAATTGCAGGTTACTTTGTTTTGTACAACATCCCTCATTTTGACATCACCACAAACAACTTCAACGATGGCAGTCTCAGACTGAAGTATGGAGCGAACATAGAACAGTCGAAGAACTCAGTTTGAGTCACCAGGCAATGAATGAATCATAATTTGCCCTAAACTGAGAGGAGGGCGGTTAATAAGCCTCAAAGACCAGGGGTAGCGTGGGAAACGGAGTTCTGGGTAGAAGCTGCTCAGCCTGAGGCCTGTTTGGGAGCTGTGGTTGTCTGGAGCCACACCTGTGTCAGATTAGCTGAGCCAGCAGGGAGGGCTTCCCTCTAATGGAGACTTAATAGGCTCTGAAATGACTTACTGCTGCCACTGTGTGAGGAGCAAAGCACTGTCTTACTGGGTTTAGTGTGAGACAATGGCTTTCCATGTAAGACAGTGGGTTTTATGTTAGACACAGACAGGCAGGCAGGCAGGCAGGCAGGCACACACCCTGCATGCGCGCACACACACACACACACACACACACACACACACACACACACACACACACACACACACACACACACACACACACACACACACACACACACACACACACACACACACACACACACACACACACACACACACACACACACACACACACACACACACACACACACACACACACACACACACACACACACACACACACTGTCCCTTCTCCCCTCCTGTTCTTCTGTTTGCCGACAGACACAGCACATTTGGGTCAAACCTGTACTTCGTAGATTCGTAGTAGCATGTGGGTTTGTCATCGTCACTGTGTTGCCAACACTGTTTCATTGTAGCGCAGCAGCAGAGCGACTCGAATATGCCCTCTACTGGCCAACACTACTACCAACCAGCAGCCCAACATTCTTCTCTCAGCGGGCTGTCCATCCAAGTTTCTGTAGCTTTATAAACTCATCAGCCTGCTACTGTATGCTCATCTACATGCTACCTCTACCATGTTGAAACGGCTGATATTAGCCCACTATCACTTTCATGCTACTACATCTACTTTTACCACTAGCAATTGATACTGTTACCACTACTTTTACTGATGTTGTCATTGGATACACATGTATCTGTAATAACAACAGGCAGGCCTGTCATGCAACCAAGCAGACAGACCTCTCTACCTCACCCCTGGAGTGTCTCTCTCTTCCTCTTCCTCTCTCTCTCTCTCTCTCTCTCTCTCTCTCTCTCTCTCTCTCTCTCTCTCTCTCTCTCTCTCTCTCTCTCTCTCTCTCTCTCTCTCTCTCTCTCTCTCTCTCTCTCTCTCTCTCTCTCTCTCTCTCTCTCCCTCCCTCCCGCTCTCCCTCACTTTCTCTCTCACTCTCTCACTTGGTGTCGGCTCACCCCTATGGAGCCAAGAACAGCTGGAAGCTCTCAGAACAGGAGGACACATGCTGCTAACCTCTCACTGAGAGGACACTCCAGACGAGGGCCTGTGGTGCATTAAGACTCAAGGAAACGGACTGACCAGTGAGTGGCCACTGTCCTCTAGGTTGACCATCCACTCTGACTCAATAGATGGAGGGTTACAGGACATGGTTCTAAAATGAAGTACCCTTTTCACACCATCATGCCAAACCGAACCATACTGTACGGTTCCAGGAACTATGGTAGTGTGAAAAGGGCAGACCAAGGAGTGAAATCCAAGGACAGTACTCAGTTGGGCAATTCTTTAAAAAAAAATATATACTCATTGTGTTGTGTCCAAGAAAAATATTGGATTCTCCATCTGATAATAATGTAACATTTTGTATGTGGTTAGTTAGGTCGTCGAATGTTGCAATAGCCAAGCAATGGTAGGACCTAAAACGGTACAAATTGCCGGATATACGTTTTGCTTTTGCGTAATCCCAACGGTGATATTTCCCCACACACTTCTTCTCTGCTTCCTCCTGCATGCTATGGCGACCATGGAGTGTTGTAAACATTTCTCGTGACCCTGTCTGTAGGAGGGTGAGTACGTAGGGTAATGCAGAAAAACGGTATTGGACTAAAGCCTCTGAGATGTCTCTATACTGCATTTAGTCCCAGAGTGGTTACAGCATCTTTACAGGTTCTATAAACCAGAACGTGGACCAATTACACTCAGAGAATATTAAAGGCTCATACACATAGCTTACAGTATAGGTAGGTAGGCTGTAATGAACAGGGGCTACATTTGGTTGTGAGGAACAAGTATATCCATCTCCTTTGGCTATTATAGGGGCCAAATAAACCCCTCAGTGTCTGCCCGTTAAAGAACCATGAATACCACCTTCTCCAGAATTCCACCTCAAGTATACCACCTCCAACACACAATGTAACATCCACATCAGTTTGAACCATCTCTTGTGCTGTGGTTAGTTGAAGATCTCATCTCGGTGTGTTTTATTGCAGTGCTTGAGGAGCCTGCTGGTTTGAGATGGAGGGAGGATGGAGCTGAGGGGTGGGGCACATGGGGGAGTCTGGGTAGGATTCCAGACGCATTCCAGAGCTCCCAGGGAGGGCAGAGGAGCCAGGATGGATCTTTCAATCTCCACCTTTTCTCCCCCTCCTCCCTCATTCCCTCATCCCTCTCTCTCTCCCACAATTGCCTGCAGAAGCTCAAATAGAAGGGGAACACATAACTAAGCTTTTGGAAGGAGAGTCCATTCATGAGATAAACCTTTAGAACCGTTCTCCAAAATGTAGATGTTTCAATTGTCAAATCCTCCGTGGGTTAGTGTAAATGTTTACAGAACGTCTGGAAAAGTACAGTTTGGACCTAATGCTGCAAACAATGAATTCAATATTGTTTACAGTAGTTTTACGCCGACTGCCAATAGACTATATAAACAGTGGTAGTTTGTGTTCACTCATCATTAATGCCACATGCTTCATACTATGGATATACAGTATGACGTGTAAAATAGTATAATATGATGTGTAGTGGAATTCCCCACAAGCTGATGTGAGAGAATGTATAACCCATTATGGTCGTGTTTGCTTCAAAGGTCAGGTGAACGAGGTCATATACAACAAAACTATACTATGGGTAGGCTAAGATGAAACGTCATGAATGTTTTTGGGGTCTTTGTGCGTGTGTGAGCGTGTGTGTTAATGTTGCGGTGGCCTAGTGTGGTGTAGGTGTCACGGATAGCTAGGAGTGGTGGGTGTGGAGTCAGGCGCAGAGAGCAATGCTTCCAACGCATACATTTATTAAGCTGGCTCTAGCCAACAACCAGGCAAAATGACCAATAAACAGGTGTGTCCCCAAAACCAGGGAACATAACAGACAGCAGAATACGTATAAGCAAAACAATTACACCACTGACAGTAAGAATAAGCCCGCACAAAAGCAGGCGGGCCCTGGACGTTTAAATAGGCCAATAATTAACAACAAATAAGTAACAAGGTGAAAACAATCAAGACAAAACCAACAGAAAAGAAAAAAGGAATCGGTGGCAACTAGTAGACCCGTGAGGACGACCACCGAGCGCCGCCCGGACAGGGAGAGGAGCCACCTTCGGTGGAAGTCGTGACAGTAGGAGGTGAGATAGCAATGTCATGGTCCAGTCTACGTTGTGTTTGACAAATAGGGCACTCTGACACAAGAAGAGGCGGCATGAAACCAAAACGATATCCTCGGTGCTTGCCCTCTCTCTGCTTGCTCCCTGTCCTTCTTCTAACACATACAATGACCCCGTTTTTACAGCTTGCAGACCGGGTTCTCAGAACTATGTGTTTAGAATCCAACATAAATATTTAGGACGAGAGCGCAAGAGAACTGGAGCTTCTCGGTTGTGCGACAGATAAGGGTTTCGATGTGTTCAACGTCAAGACTTGATAACAACAACAAAGAAATCTTAGAAATGTATTATTAGCAAAGTCACCAAATATGTCCTGTATGTTTTTTTGTAGAGTAGTAGGCTGTTCCCAGCTCTCAGTATAATATAGTGGGTTGACTAGGTTCACTGGGTTGTGTTTCCTTTAGAGAGGATGGTCGGTTCTCCCCGGTGGTGCAGTGATCTAAGGCACTGCATCACAGTGCTAGCTGTGCTACCAGAGACTCTGGGTTCAAGCCCAGGCTCGGGAGGTCCATGGGACGACGCACAATTGGCCTAGCGTAGTCCGGGTTAGGGAGGGTTTGGCCGGTAGGGATATCCTTGTCTCATCGTTAGCTTTTTCAAGCAGAAATTTGCTTCCTGCAACACTAACTCAAAAAAGTTCTGGGACACTGTAAAGTCCATGGAGAATAAGAACACCTCCTCTCAGCTGACCACTGCACTGAAGATAGGAAACACTGTCACCACTGATAAATCCACTATAATTGATCATTTCAATAATCAGTTTTCTACGGCTGGCCATGCTTTCCCCGTGGCTACTCCTACCCCGGGCAACAGCACTGCACCCCCTACAGCAACTCACGCAAGCCTTCCCCATTTCAAATTCCAGTCAGCTGATGTTCTGAAAGAGCTGCAAAATCTGGACCCCTACAAATCAGCCGGGCTAGACAATCTGGACCCTTTCTTTCTAAAAATTATCTGCCGAAATTGTTGCCACCCCTATTACTAGCCTGTTCAACCTTTCTTTCGTGTCGTCTGAGATTCACAAAGATTGGAAAGCAGCTGCGGTCATCCCCCTCTTCAAAGGGGGGGACACTCTTGACCCAAACTGCTACAGACCTATATCTATCCTACCCTGCCTTTCTAAGGTCTTCGAAAGCCAAGTCAACAAACCGATTACCGACCATTTAGAATCTCACCATACCTTCTCTGCTATGCAATCTGGTTTCAGAGCTGGTCATGGGTGCACCTCAGCCACACTCAAGGTCCTAAACGATATCATAACCGCCATTGATAAGAAACATTACTGTGCAGCTGTATTCATTGATCTGGCCAAGGCTTTCGACTCTGTCAATCACCACATCCTCATCGGCAGACTCAACAGCCTTGGTTTCTCAAATGATTGCCTCGCCTGGTTCACCAACTACTTCTCTGATAGAGTTCAGTGTGTCAAATCGGAGGGTCTGCTGTCCGGACCTCTGGCAGTCTCTATGGGGGTGCCACAGGGTTCAATTCTTGGACCGACTCTCTTCTCTGTATACATCAATGATGTCGCTCTTGCTGCTGGTGAGTCTCTGATCCACCTCTACGCAGACTAAACCATTCTGTATACTTCTGGCCCTTCTTTGGACACTGTGTTAACAACCCTCCAGGCAAGCTTCAATGCCATACAACTCTCCTTCCGTGGCCTCCAATTGCTCTTAAATACAAGTAAAACTAGATGCATGCTCTTCAACCGATCGCTGCCTGAACCTGCCCGCCTGTCCAACATCACTACTCTGGATGGCTCTGACTTAGAATATGTGGACAACAACAAATACTTAGGTGTCTGGTTAGACTGTAAACTCTCCTTCCAGACCCACATCAAACATCTCCAATCCAAAGTTAAATCTAGAATTGGATTCATATTTTGCAACAAAGCATCCTTCACTCATGCTGCCAAACATACCCTTGTAAAACTGACCATCCTACCGATCCTCGACTTTGGCAATGTCATTTACAAAATAGCCTCCAATACCCTACTCAACAAATTGGAAGCAGTCTATCACAGTAAAATCTGTTTTGTCACCAAAGCCCCATATACTACCCACCATTGCGACCTGTACGCTCTCGTTGGCTGGCCCTCGCTTCATACTCGCCGCCAAACCCACTGGCTCCATGTCATCTACAAGACCCTGCTAGGTAAAGTCCCCCCTTATCTCAGCTCGCTGGTCACCTTAGCATCACCCACCTGTAGCACGTGCTCCAGCAGGTATATCTCTCTGGTCACCCCCAAAACCAATTCTTTCTTTGGCCGCCTCTTCTTCCAGTTCTCTGCTGCCAATGACTGGAACGAACTACAAGAATCTCTGAAACTGGAAACCCTTATCTCCCTCACTAGCTTTAAGCACCAACTGTCAGAGCAGGTCACAGATTACTGCACCTGTACATAGCCCACCTATAATTTAGCCCAAACAACTACCTCTTTCTCTACTGTATTTATTTTATTTATTTATTTTGCTCCTTTGCACCCATTATTTGTATTTCTACTTTGCACATTCTTCCACTGCAAATCTACCATTCCAGTGTTTTACTTGCTATATTGTATTTACTTTGCCACCAAGGCCTTTTTTTGCCTTTACCTCCCTTCTCACCTCATTTGCTCACATCGTATATAGACTTGTTTCTACTGTATTATTGACTGTATGTTTGTTTTACTCCATGTGTAACTCTGTGTCGTTGTATGTGTCGAACTGCTTTGCTTTATCTTGGCCTGGTCACAATTGTAAATGAGAACTTGTTCTCAACTCGTCTACCTGGTTAAATAAAGGTTAAATATATATATTTTTAAATTACACACTAGCGACTCCTGTGACGGGCTGGGCGCAGTACACGCTGACCAGGTCGCCAGGTGTACGGTGTTTCCTCTGACACATTGGTGCGGCAGGCTTCCGGGTTGGATGCGCGCTGTGTTAAGAAGCAGTGCGGCTTGGTTGGGTTGTTTTTCGGAGGATGCATGGCTTTCGACCTTCGTCTCTCCCAAGCCCGTACTGGAGTTGTAGCGATGAGACAAGACAGTAACTACTAACAATTGCATTCCATGAAATGGGGAGAATAAGGGGGTAAAAAAAAGAGAGGATGGTCACGCCAGAACAGCCATTCCAGACATTGTCACTCTACTTGTTCTGTTATGTCTACTGGGTTTGGGCTAGGTCAGGCTTCAGAGGCCTGGTGACCCTGTCAAGGCCAGCAGAGAGAGGGGAGAGACAAGGAGAGGGCTGGAGGATGAGAGAGAAAATTCAGTGCTTGTCTACGACCACGTACGTGCATGTGTGTGTGTGTGTGTGGGGATGCGGTCGTCTCACTCTGGCTTTATCTCTGTCTGTGAGACCAATTCATAAGACCAAACGCTATGCTCAAGCTTCAGTTTTCCCTAATGGACCAGAACACCCATAATCACACAATGACACTACAGAGCAGACCGTGTACTACATCCCCAACAGCGCAGGGCAATATAATCAGCTAATTTAAAGTAGCCATTCCTCTTCTTGCCTGTGTGCCCATTTAGACAACCCTTATTTTGAGGGAGGGCAATTAAAGGATATTTAGCTGTGCAGAAGAGGAGTCACTTGAGAGACATTAGCCGGCAGTGAGTTGTGTTTTCTCTGGGTCTGCCGTCTCTGATTACTGTCGGGTGAGGCATTGGCTTTATTGAGGAGGAATTCAACAAAGTAGCCCTCAAACATCTCTCTCTCTTCTTAGACACAGCATCACAGGAAGGCAACAGTAGGACTCAGATAGAAGGGGTTTAGGGAAAGGGAGAGAAGGGGACGGATGGAGGTAGGGATTTAATGTCTAAAGTGCTTGATAATTGTAGTTAGCATAATTTGTCCACATCATTTTCAAGAAAATACCATCTGTCAAACTGTCCAGATGCAATGCATCTGCACCAGATGCAATGCATGCCCGTTGCTGTGTTTCATTTCAGTCAAGTAACCCTCAGTCTGTCCTCCATCAGCTTTAGTGTATGTTTCATGTGACGAACAATGCACTGCGTGACACTGACATTGTATGGACATCCGTAGCATTGTGCTGTCTCGCACAGCTGGCAGGCCGCGACGCCATGGCAACAGTCGTCAACGGTGGTCAGTGGAAAACATGTAGGTGCGTAGGTGGAGGATGTCTGTCTCTGTCGCTGTGTAAAAGCATCGTGAGCCGCACATCACATTTCCCTGTCTAGGTCTGGTTTTCGCCTGCCTTCAGTTCCTCTGTTCCTCTGTGTCCTCATTGGTTTCTACGGGACTAGTGTTCCCCCTAAGGACAGTCTGACATGGAGACATTGAAGACACTTCACAGAAGGTGCAAGCCTTCTCAAACTACCTTTGAGGTCCTTAACAGTTCACACGAATGCCATTCCAACTACATCATTTGCCATGGTTTTAAAAGCCTCCCGAAGCCAAGGCTTTCTTAAACTGTGTCGTGAGCTAAACAGGAAATAGATAATGCCATATTTTAAGTGAGCTAAACAGGGAAAAGTTGATGTGAGTGGCCCTGTCTACATGTAAAACTTAAGGGGAGAAATAGAGCACAGTGTTATGCGTGTACCCTGATAAACGTCACTCCCAATCCGTCACAGGCCAACTTAATCCTAATTTGTATCATACCACTGTGCTGGAGAGTACAAACTGTGCAGTTTCGCCAAAGAAGCCTAACTTCATGACGAGATCACTGTGAGGCATGTGATGTAGTATAGCCAGCCATCAGCAGACAGATATTCAGGCGAAGACGGTGTAACTAGGACACACTGAACCCCCCCCCCCCAAAAAGCATGCAGGTCTGGATTCCATCTCACTGCCATGGCCTTTTGTCTTGGATTGGATTTGATTAGCATTTTACTTCCTTCCTGCGTTACTTTTAACTTGGAATTTTTGAAAATAAATTCTGCCCATTTAAGCTTTAGCATAGGTCTTGAACAGCTCTTGGATGGGACAACTGGAGTAAACAATATGTTTTGAACTCCTGTTCACCCTCAGGACAGAAATGGATTCAGGGCAAGTGGTCCCTGTTGCCTGCTGATTGAAGCCTGGTGATTGAATGCAGACCAGGGGGGTGTTGTGTGTTTGGGATGGTGTGGATGCGAAAGAAGGGTGTCTTAACCCGAACCCCTCTTCCTCTGCAAGAACTCATGTTCGTACAGGTGACGTTGTCCGAGGTCCTTGAAGACGTCAGCGAGAGACACAGTGGTAATAAGCAGCTGGAAACAAGTGCGGTAAATTTGTCCAGGGTGAAATATTCATGATTTTTCTATTGCAGTGTTTCATTGGCTCTTTTCTTGTATCACGGGAGATATCCAGATGAGGAAAGAGAGTCACATAAACAAAAACGAATCCACCAAACGATCACCGAAAGGGCAACAACAGAACTCGTGCAAGTATTTCATGCCGAGTTTCTTCTTGCGAATGTTTATTAGACAGGTCGTGACCACTTATGGGATATGTTGTCATTCATTGGATTGTCATCAAGGCTTTTATGGGAGATGTTCCATACGATTCAGGGATTTCAGTGCAGAAGGATGTAGTCACTTGTCTGGATAAAGCAGGCGCGTAGTAACTGAGCGATGTAAACATTTGCATTTTGCTCCACGCTTGAAGTTTCCGATGACAGAAGGCATTAGGATGGCCGCCGATGAGTGCATTTCATTCTTTAGTATTTTTCCAGATGCATAAGCCTGGGAGAAACAACTGAGGTGGTAAGTAACGTCACACAGAACCAGGCATAGGAATAAACAATTCAACTACCAGTTTCAGAAACAGACACATGGCAGACAGTAGAATATGTCAGGGTTATATATACACCGTACGTTGTACTGTAGTTGAATCACAATAAGCAATTGTCCGTACAACCAATGTACACACAACCAGACATATCTGTCACAGTTTTCTAAGGCTGAAGGAGAGTCGGACCAAACTGCAGCGTGTCGATTTCGATCCATGTTTATTTAAACAAACGTAAAACACGACTAAACACGAACACTACAACACTACAAAACAATAAACGAAGCGAAACCCAAAACAGCCTATACATGTGTCAACTAACATCTAACAAGGACATCAAGACACTCAGGACAATCACCCACAATACAACCAAAGAATATGGCTGCCTAAATATGGTTCCCAATCAGAGACAACGATAAACACCTGCCTCTGATTGAGAACCACTTCAGACAGCCATAGACTCTCCTAGAACACCCTACTAAGATACAATACCACTAAGCTACAATCCCACTAAGCTACACACCACATACAAAAACCCATGTCACACCCTGGCCTGACCAAATACATGAAGAAAAACACAAAATACTTCGACCAGGGCGTGACAGAACCCCCCCCCCCCCCCCCTAAGGTGCAGACTCCCGAACGCACCTCAAATCAATAGGGAGGGTCCGGGTGGGCGTCTGTCCATGGTGGCGGCTCCGGCGCGGGACGTGGACCCCACTCAGTAAATGTCTTAGTCCCCTCTCCTTGCGTCCCTAGATAGTCCACACTCGCCGCCAACCATGGCCTAGTATTCCTCACCCAGAACCCCACTAGACTGAGGAGCAGATCGGGACTGAGGTGAAGCTCGGGACTGAGGTCAAGCTCTGGACAGAAGGGCAGAAGCTCTGGACAGAAGGGCAGAAGCTCTGGACAGAAGGGCAGAAGCTCTTGATAGAAGGGCAGAAGCTCTGGACAGAAGGGCAGAGGCTCTGGACAGAAGGGCAGAGGCTCGGGACAGAGGGGCAGAGGCTCGGGACAGAGGGGCAGAGGCTCGGGACAGAGGGGCAGAGGCTCGGGACAGAGGGGCAGAGGGTCGGGACAGAGGGTCGGGAGCCTCTGGGCTGAGGGACTCCGGCAGC
The DNA here is from genome assembly GCF_021184085.1 of Oncorhynchus gorbuscha. Taxonomy (NCBI): domain Eukaryota; kingdom Metazoa; phylum Chordata; class Actinopteri; order Salmoniformes; family Salmonidae; genus Oncorhynchus; species Oncorhynchus gorbuscha. Next base: position 59,347,325 of record NC_060195.1, on the reverse strand, counting down.
GGCGCCGGACAGGCGGGAGACTCCGGCAGCGGCGCAGGACAGGCGGGAGACTCCGGCAGCGGCGCAGGACAGGCGGGAGACTCCGGCAGCGGCGCAGGACAGGCGGGAGACTCCGGCAGCGGCGCCGGACAGGCGGGAGACTCCGGCAGCGGCGCCGGACAGGCGGGAGACTCCGGCAGCGGCGCCGGACAGGCGGGAGACTCCGGCAGCGGCGCCGGACAGGCGGGAGACTCCGGCAGCACAGGAGAGGCGAGGCGCACTATAGGCCTGATGCGTGGTACTGGCACTGGTGGTACTGGGCCGAGGATACGCACAGGAAGCCTGGTGCGGGGAGCTGCTACCGGAGGGCTGGGGTGTGGAGGTGGTACTGGATAGACCGGACCGTGCAGGCGCACTGGAGATCTTGAGCACCGAGCCTGCCCAACCTTACCTGGTTGAATACTCTCTGTCGCCCTGCCAGTGCGGCGAGGTGGAATAGCCCGTACTGGGCTATGAAGGCGAACCGGAGACACCGAGCGCAAGGCTGGTGCCATGTAAGCCGGCCCAAGGAGACGCACTGGGGACCACATGCGTAGAGCCGGCTTCATGGCATTTGGCTCGACGCTCAATCTATCCCGGCCGATACGCGGAGCTGGAATATACCGCACCGGGCTATGCACCCGCACTGGGGACACTGTGCGCACCACTGCATAACACGGTGCCTGCCTGGTCTCTCTAGCCCCCCGGTAAGCACAGGGAGTTTGCGCAGGTCTCCTACCTGGCGTTGCCATACTCCCTGTAAGCCCCCCCCCCCAATACATTTTTGGGGCTGACTCCCGGGCTTCCGTCCGCGCCGTCGTGCTTGCTTCGCCAACCTCATTCTCCTGTAACCTTCCGGGGACTGCTCCATCGAATCCCAGGCGGGCTCCGGCACTCTCCCTGGGTCGACCGCCCACCTGTCTATCTCCTCCCAAGAAGTATAGTCCATACTGTACTCCTCTTTGGGCTGCTCCTGTTTCCTCTTCTCCTGCTGCACCTTTGGGCAGCTACACTCCCCTGGTTTAGCCCAGGGTCCTCTCCCGTCAAGGATTTCCTCCCATGTCCAGAAATCCTTAATACACAGCTCCTCTTTGTGCTGCTCCTGCCTGTTGACACGCCGCTTGGTCCGTTTACGGTGGGTGATTCTGTCACGGTTTTCTAATGGTGAAGGAGAGTCGGACCAAACTGCAGCATGTCGATTTCGATCCATGTTTATTTAAACAAACGTAAAACACGACTAAACACGAACACTACAACACTACAAAACAATAAACGAAACGAAACCCGAAACAGCCTATACATGTGTCAACTAACATCTAACATCTAACAAGGACATCTAACATCTAACAAGGACATCTAACATCTAACATCTATCAAGGACATCTAACATCTAACATCTATCAAGGACATCTAACAAGGACATCTAACAAGGACATCTAACAAGGACATCTAACAAGGACATCTAACAAGGAAATCTAACAAGGACATCTAACAAGGACATCTAACAAGGACATCTAACAAGGACATCTAACAAGGACATCTAACAAGGACATCTAACAAGGACATCAAGACACTCAGGACAATCACCCACAATACAACCAAATAATATGGCTGCCTAAATATGGTTCCCAATCAGAGACAACGATAAACACCTGCCTCTGATTGAGAACCACTTCAGACAGCCATAGACTCTCCTAGAACACCCTACTAAACTACAATCCCACTAAGCTACAATCCCACTAAGCTACACACCACATACAAAAACCCATGTCACACCCTGGCCTGACCAAATACATGAAGAAAAACACAAAATACTTTGACCAGGGCGTGACAATATCAGAGGTGTGAGGCACAATGGAGCATGTGAAACATTAGATGTGTGCGTTTATGTGTCATGTGTTGGGGAGTAGTAACATTCCACATTCTGTTCCTACTGTTAGTCTTTTTGTTAGTCTTTTTGTTATGAATGACTTGACTGTGAAATATGTCGCTCATCAATATGATCATTCTATGCCAGAATCAACAGTGGGAAATATTAAGCACAGTGCTAAATACGATACCATTGTCATGTTTTGTCATTTATTATCATGTCTTGTCCCTGTGCTTCCCATTCTATTCGTTTCCCTCTGCTGGTCTTATTAGGTTCTTTCCCTCTTTCTATCCCTCTCTCTCCCCCTCCCTCTCTCACTCTCTCGCTCTCTCTTCTCTCTATCGTTCCGTTCCTGCTCCCAGCTGTTCCTATTCCCCTAATCATCATTTAGCCTTCCCACACCTGTTCCCGATCCTTTTCCCTGATTAGAGTCCCTATTTCTCTCCTTGTTTCCCGTACCTGCCCCGTCGGATCCTCATTTATATTCACCGTGCTGTGTCTATGTTTTGCCCTGTCGTGTCGTGTTTCCCTCAGATGCTGCGTGGTGAGCAGGTGTCTGAGTCTGCTAGGTTCAAGTGCCTTCCCGAGGCAACCTGCAGTTCTCGATCAAGTCTCCAGTCTGTTCTCGTCTTTACGTGTAGTATTATGCTTTTTGTTTTGTAATGTTTATTCTGGATTAAATACTCTGTTTTCGCCAAGTCGCTTTTGGGTCCTCATTCACCAGCATGACAGAAGGATCCGACCGAGGAATGGACCCAGCGACTACAGACGCTCGTAACACTGCCGTCGAGATCCAAGGAGCCATGCTCGGCAGACACGAGCAGGAATTGTCTGCTGCTCGCCATGCCGTGGAGAGCCTGGCCGCTCAGGTTTCCGACCTCTCTGGACAGTTCCAGAGTCTTCGTCTCGTGCCACCTGTTACTTCCTGGCCTGCCGAGCCTCCAGAACCTAGGGTTAATAACCCACCTTGCTACTCCGGGCAGCCCACTGAGTGCCGCTCCTTTCTCACCCAGTGTGAGATTGTGTTCTCTCTCCAACCCAACACATACTCTAGAGAGAGCTCGGGTTGCTTACGTCATTTCACTCCTTACTGGCCGGGCCCGAGAGTGGGGCACAGCTATCTGGGAGGCAAGGGCTGATTGTTCTAACAATTACCAGAACTTTAAAGAGGAGATGATTCGGGTTTTTGACCGTTCAGTTTTTGGTGGGGAGGCTTCTAGGGTCCTGGCTTCCCTATGCCAAGGTGATCGATCCATAACGGATTACTCTATAGAGTTTCGTACTCTTGCTGCCTCTAGTGACTGGAACGAGCCGGCGCTGCTCGCTCGTTTTCTGGAGGGACTCCACACAGTGGTCAAAGATGAGATTCTCTCTCGGGAGGTTCCTTCCAGTGTGGACTCTTTGATTGCTCTCGCCATCCGCATAGAACGACGGGTAGATCTTCGTCACCAGGCTCGTGGAAGAGAGCTCGCATCAACGGTGTTTCCCTGCTCCGCATCGCAACCATCTCCCTCCTCTGGCTCTGAGACTGAGCCCATGCAGCTGGGAGGGATTCGCATCTCGACTAAGGAGAGGGAACGGAGGATCACCAACCGCCTGTGCCTCTATTGCGGATTTGATGGACATTTTGTTAATTCATGTCCAGTAAGAGGCCAGAGCCCATCAGTAAGCGGAGGGCTACTGGTGAGCGCTACTACTCAGGTCTCTTCATCTAGATCTTGTACTACTATGTCGGTCCATCTACGCTGGACCGGTTCGGGTGCTACATGCAGTGCCTTGATTGACTCTGGGGCTGAGGGTTGTTTCATGGACGAAGCATGGGTTCGGAAACATAACATTCCTTTCAGACAGTTAGACAAGCCTACGCCCATGTTTGCCTTAGATGGTAGTCATCTTCCCAGTATCAGATTTGAGACACTACCTTTAACTCTCACAGTATCTGGTAACCACAGTGAGACTATTTCTTTTTTGATTTTTCGTTCACCTTTCACACCTGTTGTTTTGGGTCATCCCTGGCTAGTATGTCATAATCCTTCTATTAATTGGTCTTGTAATTCTATCCTATCCTGGAACGTATCTTGTCATGTGAAGTGCTTAATGTCTGCCATCCCTCCCATTTCTTCTGTCCCCACTTCTCAGGAGGAACCTGGCGATTTGACAGGAGTGCCGGAGGAATATCATGATCTGCGCACGGTCTTCAGTCGGTCCCGAGCCAACTCCCTTCCTCCTCACCGGTCGTATGATTGTAGTATTGATCTCCTTCCGGGGACCACCTCCTCGGGGTAGACTATACTCTCTGTCGGCTCCCGAACGTAAGGCTCTCGAGGATTATTTATCTGTGTCTCTTGACGCCGGTACCATAGTGCCTTCTTCCTCTCCGGCCGGGCGGGGTTCTTTTTGTTAAGAAGAAGGACGGTACTCTGCGCCCCTGCGTGGATTATCGAGGCTGAATGACATAACGGTTAAGAATCGTTATCCGCTTCCCCTTATGTCATCAGCCTTCGAGATTCTGCAGGGAGCCAGGTGCTTTACTAAGTTGGACCTTCGTAACGCTTACCATCTCGTGCGCATCAGAGAGGGGGACGAGTGGAAAACGGCGTTTAACACTCCGTTAGGGCATTTTGAGTACCGGGTTCTGCCGTTTGGTCTCGCCAATGCGCCAGCTGTTTTTCAGGCATTAGTTAATGATGTTCTGAGAGACATGCTGAACATCTTTGTTTTTGTCTATCTTGACGATATCCTGATTTTTTCACCGTCACTCGAGATTCATGTTCAGCACGTTTGACGTGTTCTACAGCGCCTTTTAGAGAATTGTCTCTACGTAAAGGCTGAGAAGTGCTCTTTTCATGTCTCCTCCGTTACTTTTTTCGGTTCCGTTATTTCCGCTGAAGGCATTCAGATGGATTCCGCTAAGGTCCAAGCTGTCAGTGATTGGCCCGTTCCAAGGTCACGTGTCGAGTTGCAGCGCTTTTTAGGTTTCGCTAATTTCTATCGGCGTTTCATTCGTAATTTCGGTCAAGTTGCTGCCCCTCTCACAGCTCTTACTTCTGTTAAGACGTGTTTTAAGTGGTCCGGTTCCGCCCAGGGAGCTTTTGATCTTCTAAAAGAACGTTTTACGTCCGCTCCTATCCTCGTTACTCCTGACGTCACTAGACAATTCATTGTCGAGGTTGACGCTTCAGAGGTAGGCGTGGGAGCCATTCTATCCCAGCGCTTCCAGTCTGACGATAAGGTTCATCCTTGCGCTTATTTTTCTCATCGCCTGTCGCCATCTGAGCGCAACTATGATGTGGGTAACCGTGAACTGCTCGCCATCCGCTTAGCCCTAGGCGAATGGCGACAGTGGTTGGAGGGCGACCGTTCCTTTTGTCGTTTGGACAGACCATAAGAACCTTGAGTACATCCGTTCTGCCAAACGACTTAATGCCCGTCAAGCTCGTTGGGCGTTGTTTTTCGCTCGTTTCGAGTTTGTGATTTCTTACCGTCCGGGTAGCAAGAACACCAAGCCTGATGCCTTATCCCGTCTGTTTAGTTCTTCTGTGGCTTCTACTGATCCCGAGGGGATTCTTCCTTATGGGCGTGTTGTCGGGTTGACAGTCTGGGGAATTGAAAGACAGGTTAAGCAAGCACTCACACTGCGTCGCCGCGCGCTTGTCCTAGTAACCTCCTTTTCGTTCCTGTTTCCACTCGTCTGGCTGTTCTTCAGTGGGCTCACTCTGCCAAGTTAGCTGGTCATCCCGGTGTTCGAGGCACTCTTGCGTCTATTCGCCAGCAATTTTGGTGGCCGACTCAGGAGCGTGACACGCGCCGTTTCGTGGCTGCTTGTTCGGACTGCGCGCAGACTAAGTCGGGTAACTCTCCTCCTGCCGGTCGTCTCAGACCGCTCCCCATTCCTTCTCGACCATGGTCTCACATCGCCCTAGACTTCATTACCGGTCTGCCTTTGTCTGCGGGGAAGACTGTGATTCTTACGGTTGTCGATAGGTTCTCTAAGGCGGCACATTTCATTCCCCTCGCTAAACTTCCTTCCGCTAAGGAGACGGCACAAATCATTATCGAGAATGTGTTCAGAATTCATGGCCTCCCGTTAGACGCCGTTTCAGACAGAGGCCCGCAATTCACGTCACAGTTTTGGAGGGAGTTCTGTCGTTTGATTGGTGCGTCCGTCAGTCTCTCTTCCGGGTTTCATCCCCAGTCTAACGGTCAAGCAGAGAGGGCCAATCAGACGATTGGTCGCATACTACGCAGCCTTTCTTTCAGAAACCCTGCGTCTTGGGCAGAACAGCTCCCTGGGCAGAATACGCTCACAACTCGCTTCCTTCGTCTGCTACCGGGTTATCTCCGTTTCAGAGTAGTCTGGGTTACCAGCCTCCTCTATTCTCTTCCCAGCTTGCCGAGTCAGCGTTCCCTCCGCTCAGCGTTTGTCCAACGTTGTGAGCGCACCTGGAGGAGGGTGAGGTCTGCACTTTGCCGCTACAGGGCACAGACTGTGAGAGCCGCCAATAAACGCAGGATTAAGAGTCCTAGGTATTGTTGCGGCCAGAGAGTGTGGCTTTCCACTCGCAACCTTCCTCTTACGACAGCTTCTCGTAAGTTGACTCCATGGTTCATTGGTCCGTTCCGTGTCTCCCAGGTCGTCAATCCTGTCGCTGTGCGACTGCTTCTTCCGCGACATCTTCGTCGCGTCCATCCTGTCTTCCATGTCTCCTGTGTTAAGCCCTTTCTTCGCACCCCGTTCGTCTTCCCTCCCCCCTCCCGTCCTTGTCGAGAGCGCACCTATTTACAAGGTACATAAGATCATGGACATGCGTTCTCGGGGACGGGGTCACCAATACTTAGTGGATTGGGAGGGTTACGGTCCTGAGGAGAGGAGTTGGGTTCCGTCTCGGGACGTGCTGGACCGTTCACTCATTGATGATTTCCTCCGTTGCCGCCAGGATTCCTCCTCGAGTGCGCCAGGAGGCGCTCGGTGAGTGGGGGGGTACTGTCATGTTTTGTCATTTATTATCATGTCTTGTCCCTGTGCTTCCCATTCTATTCGTTTCCCTCTGCTGGTCTTATTAGGTTCTTTCCCTCTTTCTATCCCTCTCTCTCCCCCTCCCTCTCTCACTCTCTCGCTCTCTCTTCTCTCTATCGTTCCGTTCCTGCTCCCAGCTGTTCCTATTCCCCTAATCATCATTTAGCCTTCCCACACCTGTTCCCGATCCTTTTCCCTGATTAGAGTCCCTATTTCTCTCCTTGTTTCCCGTACCTGCCCCGTCGGATCCTCATTTATATTCACCGTGCTGTGTCTATGTTTTGCCCTGTCGTGTCGTGTTTCCCTCAGATGCTGCGTGGTGAGCAGGTGTCTGAGTCTGCTAGGTTCAAGTGCCTTCCCGAGGCAACCTGCAGTTCTCGATCAAGTCTCCAGTCTGTTCTCGTCTTTACGTGTAGTATTATGCTTTTTGTTTTGTAATGTTTATTCTGGATTAAATACTCTGTTTTCGCCAAGTCGCTTTTGGGTCCTCATTCACCAGCATGACAACCATAAGCAAATGGCTCTGCCGTTGAACGTGAGCACAGGAAGCAGGTGTTAAATCCCAAGGCTCAAGATGTATGTGCTCGAGATGACTCAGGTCAGACTGGATATGATGACTAATCATGGTCCCATCTCGGAGCTGTACACTTTCAAAGTTTTACGCCATGAGGGAGGAAGCAGGGAGGGACCTGCACCTTTTAATGATTATTTCTCACTTGTTGGATTAGGCAATGTGTCTCTTTGACGAGCTGTGAGTAAATTGCAAGAAGAGCTCAGGATAATATGTATGTAGGCTTCATCCAGACCGTATGTAACATTATGGTCTTTTGGTTAGGTTGCCATTTGCAGACACATTTATGAGGCATTTGTTCTGCAGCAACTTGAAGATGGAATGTATAGTGTCGAGCATTCTCAAAGTATATCCTACTCACCAACCAGTGAGCAGAATGAAGTGGATTGCTCCACATAACATAGCAGTGGCCAGTTTGGAAGTGAACTGGCAACCTTTTCTCAATAGAGGTGTGGGAGCTTAAACATGTCTTCTGTTTCACTTAATAAACCACTGCTGCTGACCTTTTCTTCTTGATCAGCTTTCCTTCTTGAGTTAAACTCTCTCTCTCTCTCTCTCTCTCTCTCTCTCTCTCTCTCTCTCTCTCTCTCTCTCTCTCTCTCTCTCTCTCTCTCACTGCCAGGGCTTGAACAGTGAGAGCTCTGCTCAGTTGGGACAAAGCGCCCCATGTTGTGTGACGCAACACATCTGGAGTTTTGGGATGTTCTGCCACGTTCCTTCCTCCTCCTTCTTCCTCCTCTGCAGCACAGGCCGCTGGGTCAGCGTGTCAGCCACAGTCACACTGGGACTATCAAACTGCCATTTTAGGAGACAAAGGACTTCTCCAGGGGGATCATCAAGTGGCTCCTTCAGATATGAACTCATGTTTACCCAGTGGAGTGAACTCAATGAGTGGCATTGGAACCCCCCCCCCGTAAATAAACGACTTCATAATTGTTTCATTTGGACAGTGCCACAAGGTCTATGTTTCTTTCAGGGAGCAGGGTTGGCCAACCTAACACGTTTCCCAGGTTCCATACTGTAACAAGATTGTAACAAGTGATGACGTCAGTTGATCGTGATCATGCACTTTGATATAGCTGTACTGTAGTGTAATGCAAAAACCCTCCTTTCCTTTTACTCAGCAGATTGCACTTTGCTGCGCCTCACACATTCTTCAGATGTTTACACGTCTCGTTCTGATTACACCGGTATTCAGCCCGTTTGTGTGTGTGTGTGTGTATGAATGTGCGTATAGCCTACATACCCTAATCATGTGCTGCATGTCATTTTCAATCGAGTCCCCTGAGGTTTAACCATGCCTCCGGGCCGGTTCAGTATTAATGTCCCCTATAAGAGCTCTGTACATGAGAGATGGACAGTGAAGAAAGTTTCCCAATAAACCCTTGGTCAGCTAGCAAAGTAAATTGTTTGCAATAACTCAAGTGAATATGAGTCTGGAAAGTGTATTGTAAACCCCTCACAGGAGGCCAGTATTAGTCCCTGTGCACCATGACCCGATGAAACCGCCTTATTTCATTTCTGTGTTTGTAGAAATTGCAGGCAAACCTTGGCCAGGATTGCTCAAATCTGGTCTCACACAAAGCATTGCACAAACTCAGCAATGTCCCCCTAAAGCCCTAATGGGCTTTTTCATTTAGAGTTATTTTTAGCCACTAGTTAGTTGTCTTTTAATATCCTTTTAACAGTAGTGTGACACATAGCCATCGTGCATAACTGTAAAGTCTGGTTTCCAGTCATTTCCCAGCGTCCATACTCCAAAGGCTGTTGATTCTTTGTAAGTTTCTGTAGAAGCAATGGGGTGAACTGTTTATTTGTTTTTTTTAATCCAATTACACACCGCTGTGACAACCATGCCTAATACAGCCTACAATAATTGTACAACGGGAGGGTGATTGAGTAAACAGCCTATAACAGCCTATAACAGCTTATAACAGTCTATAACAGCTTATAACAGCCTATAACAGCCTATAACAGCTTATAACAGCCTATAACAGCTTATAACAGCCTATAACAGCTTATAACAGCCTATAAGAGCTTATAACAGACCATAACAGCTTATATCAGCCCATAACAGCTTATAACAGCCTATAACACCATATAACAGCTTATAACAGCCTATAACAGCTTATAACAGCCTATAATGTGGGGACCAGCTCAGGCGTTTCTTTTACACACGCTACATTAGGTTACTGTGGCACTGACCCCAGTCACTCTCACACAGATATCATGAACATGATGAAAACATATATATAACTGCAAGAAATGTGCTTTAAAACAACAAAAGTGTCTCACTACCCTATGGCAAAATGTGTAGAATTGCAGGAAATGTGTTGTAACACTGCAACAACAACAAAAATGCACTGAATATCGGTATGTTGTTGTTGCCTTGGTCGATCATCTCTTTTACTTTCCCCACTCGCTCTCCGTGTGCTCCCTTGAGGTGCCCCGCCTTTAGCCCCTCTCCCCGACTCGTTTCCTCTGTTCAGAACGGCGGCGCAACATCGCTAACTTCATCAGTAGGTCCACTACAGAGCGGAGTAGCATCATGGAGCGGGAGCTGTTGCGCACTGACACTGCTGTCCTCCGCGGCACGCATAACCTCCAACCGTACAAGTGTTGTCCTATTCGTGGATTTGAATATTCAGCATAAACCTGTTACAAGGTTTTTGTTGTTGTTGTAGCTTTTTTCTTTCGTCGAAATTGATGATACGGCGAGTTGTGAGGATATAACGACAACGCTCGGTCCGTTACCTTTGCAAGGATTCAAATAACATTTATTTTATTTCCTCGTTCACCTTTGGATAGGCTACTGTATATGTGGATACTTGTTCTGAACCATGGGCGACTCCGTATTCTTGGAGAGGCACAATTCTTACCTTGTAAGTATTCTGCCTTATGCTTCTCTCATTACAGCCTGTGGTTAAGAAGTACGGTAGTTGAGACATAGGCTTTCTCCTGTATTTGTTCATGTTAGAGGACAGAGATGGGAGCATATTGGTTTCCTGAAAGGAAATGACTGACACATTGTGCAGCATCGACATGAATCCAGGCTATGTGCTATGCACGCTCGTTTTTCTTCTTCCTCCACACTGTAGTGTTTTAGCCTCACCTCATTTCAGCTGCTATTCAAATGTAATTCCCATAGAAGCATGCAACTAAAATCGGTTAGTTTCACACCATCCAGTGTCCTTCCCGATATCAAAACAGGAGAGGAGAAAGCTAGAGGCAGCTAAGGTCAGTGGTAGGCTGCCTCATGACTCCGGCAGAGAGTTATGTGGCTGGCTGAGTGGATGTTACCACAGAGATGAAGAAAGAACAGTACAAGACAAGCCAGTCTATAAGTCTTCTTTTTCCTCACTGTCAGCTCAGGGCTCCAGTGCAGTGAGTGCACTCAGGCTTCACATAGAGCTCCGAGCATAGAAAGCAACAGGTTTTGTGTAGCCTACAACGAACGTCCTGTGCTTTTGGAACCTCAGTGTTTCCAATATTTCATGAACTGAAAATGTTGTAGTTTCCTTCCATCAGCCCACAGTCTTCCCTCTTGCAAACTTCACATTCTATGATTTATTAGAGAGAGAGAGAGAGAGAGAGAGAGTCTAATGATGCAAGGGTCAGAGAGGCAGAGTGGAGGATAGAGAGGCACGCACGCACGCACACACACACACACACACACACACACACACACACACACACACACACACACACACACACACACACACACACACACACACACACACACACACACACACACACACACACACACACACACACACACACACACACACACACCTTGCACCTGTCAGAATGTGTTGCATGTTTGCTTAATCCCAGCATGCATTAGGGCTCATTCCAAAGTGACACATATGGAGATAACCCTTCATAAACAGGTTTATTTACACATTTCTGAGACTTAAAAGATAGTGGGTTACGTAATACAGTATAGGAGCTCTGAGACCCAATGACCCCGTGTTGCCACAATGGTGTTTTGATGTGGTTAAGTGGTTGACTCCATCAGGCACCACAGAGGTGTTAGATAAGGACAAATCAAGTCTATTCTGTCGGTGATCACAGAAAATACCTGAACTAATGCAACTATAGCCTCATTAGAAATTGTGAGTGGTGCCTTTTGTTTACGTAGTGGGGTCTTAACCAAATCGTAGAGTGACAAAGAACTCTTCTGCTTGTAAATCCTCATGGGTGGTAAGATCAGCGTTGTGGCTTGCTGTCTTTCCCCTTGGAAATGATGTGGGGTAATTTCTCCCCATGTGTGAGTAATCTACTGCCCACCGAGGCTGTTCGGTGGGTCGACTTCACTTCATGAGCTATGCGAAGACTCATAAAAGTGCGACCAAAGATTGAAAAACAATACAGTTTTCTTTGGCTTCGCTGGCCCACACTGTGGTCTCCCAGCTGACACTTTTTCCTGAGGGGCATGAAATGTAGTATGTGTGAAAAGCCCATGCAAGTGTGTAGCCTCTCATTCGTGGTATCACACATTTTACTTAGATAAACAACATGTCCGCTTCTCTCGCCCGGCAATTAATTGGTCGTTCAACTTCCACTGTCTCTGGAGTTATGAATGTCATGTGGACTGGAGGCAGCACATTGCACATATCATATGGCAGAGTGCCTTGGTTTTCGTTGTAACTACTTAAGCAGACTCCACCTAGCCTTAGACACAGCAACCTGAGTGCTGCTTCCTCGAGTGTGTAGGAGGGGTTTATGGTTGGCTGTTGGTCGTGAACTGTCATGTTTTGTCTTATATCATCTTGTCATTTTGCTTTTCCTTCTGTTCGTTTCCCCCTGCTGGTCTTATTAGGTTCGTTCCCTTTTTCTATCCCTCTCTCTCCCCCTCCCTCTCTCTCCTCTCTCTATCGTTCCGTTCCTGCTCCCAGCTGTTCCTATTCCCCTAATCATCATTTAGTCTTCCCACACCTGTTCCCGATCCTTTCCCCTGATTAGAGTCCCTATTTATTCCTTTGTGTTCCGTTCCTGTCCCGTCGGTTCCTTGTTTTGTATTCACCATGCTGTGATTGTGTTTCGCCCTGTCCTGTCGTGTTTTTTGCCTTCATCAGATGCTGCGTGTGAGCAGGTGTCTCTGTCTACTACGGCCTGCGCCTACCCGAAGCGACCTGCAGTCTGTGGCCGCTTCTCTTGTCATTCCCCTCTACAGACTAGAGGATTTCTGTTATTCCCTGTTTGGACTTGAATAAACTCTGTTTCTGTTAAGTCGCTTTTGGGTCCTCTATCACCTGCATGACAGAAGGAACCGACCAAGTAATGGACCCAGCGACTTCAGACGCTCGTTACACTGCCGTCGAGATCCAAGGAGCCATGCTCGGCAGACACGAGCAGGAATTGTCTGCTGCTCGCCATGCCGTGGAGAACCTGGCCGCTCAGGTTTCCGACCTCTCTGGACAGTTCCAGAGTCTACGTCTCGTGCCACCTGTTACTTCCTGGCCTGCCGAGCCTCCAGAACCTAGGGTTAATAACCCACCTTGATACTCCGGGCAGCCCACTGAGTGCCGCTCCTTTCTCACGCAGTGTGAGATTGTGTTCTCTCTCCAACCCAACACATACTCTAGAGAGAGCTCGGGTTGCTTACGTCATTTCACTCCTTACTGGCCGGGCTCGAGAATGGGGCACAGCTATCTGGGAGGCAAGGGCTGATTGCTCTAACAAGTTCCAGAACTTTAAAGAGGAGATGATTCGGGTTTTTGACCGTTCAGTTTTTGGTGGGGAGGCTTCTAGGGCCCTGGCTTCCTTATGCCAAGGTGAACGGTCCATAACGGATTATTCTATTGAGTTTCGCACTCTTGCTGCCTCTAGTGAGTGGAACGAGCCGGCGCTGCTCGCTCGTTTTCTGGAGGGACTCCACGCAGTGGTTAAGGATGAGATTCTCTCCCGGGAGGTTCCTTCAGATGTGGACTCTTTGATTGCTCTCGCCATCCGCATAGAACGACGGGTAGATCTTCGTCACCGGGCTCGTGGAAGAGAGCTCGCATCAACGGTGTTTCCCTGCTCCGCATCGCAACCATCTCCCTCCTCTGGCTTTGAGACTGAGCCCATGCAGCTGGGAGGGATTCGCATCTCGACTAAGGAGAGGGAACGGAGGATCACCAACCGCCTGTGCCTCTATTGCGGAGTTGCTGGACATTTTGTTAATTCATGTCCAGTAAGAGGCCAGAGCCCATCAGTAAGCGGAGGCTACTGGTGAGCGCTACTACTCTGGTCTCTTCATCTAGATCTTGTACTACTATGTCGGTCCATCTACGCTGGACCGGTTCGGGTGCTACATGCAGTGCCTTGATTGACTCTGGGGCTGAGGGTTGTTTCATGGACGAAGCATGGGTTCGGAACATAACATTCCTTTCAGACCGTTAGACAAGCCTACGCCCATGTTTGCCTTAGATGGTAGTCATCTTCCCAGTATCAGATTTGAGACACTACCTTTAACCCTCACAGTATCTGGTAACCACAGTGAGACTATTTCTTTTTTGATTTTCCGTTCACCGTTTACACCTGTTGTTTTGGGTCATCCCTGGCTAGTATGTCATAATCCTTCTATTAATTGGTCTAGTAATTCTATCCTATCCTGGAACGTTTCTTGTCATGTGAAGTGTTTAATGTCTGCCATCCCTCCCGTTTCTTCTGTCCCTACTTCCCAGGAGGAACCTGGCGATTTGACAGGAGTGCCGGAGGAATATCATGATCTGCGCACGGTCTTCAGTCGGTCCCGAGCCAACTCCCTTCCTCCTCACCGGTCGTATGATTGTAGTATTGATCTCCTTCCGGGGACCACTCCTCCTCGAGGTAGACTATACTCTCTGTCGGCTCCCGAACGTAAGGCTCTCGAGGATTATTTGTCTGTGTCTCTTGACGCCGGTACCATAGTGCCTTCTTCTTCTCCGGCCGGGCGGGGTTCTTTTTGTTAAGAAGAAGGACGGTACTCTGCGCCCCTGCGTGGATTATCGAGGCTGAATGACATAACGGTTAAGAATCGTTATCCGCTTCCCCTTATGTCATCAGCCTTCGAGATTCTGCAGGGAGCCAGGTGCTTTACTAAGTTGGACCTTCTTAACGCTTACCATCTCGTGCGCATCAGAGAGGGGGACGAGTGGAAAACGGCGTTTAACACTCCGTTAGGGCATTTTCAGTACCGGGTTCTGCCGTTCGGTCTCGCCAATGCGCCAGCTGTTTTTCAGGCATTAGTTAATGACGTTCTGAGAGACATGCTGAACATTTTTGTTTTTGTCTATCTTGACGATATCCTGATTTTTTCTCCGTCACTCGAGATTCATGTTCAGCACGTTCGACGTGTTCTACAGCGCCTTTTAGAGAATTGTCTCTACGTAAAGGCTGAGAAGTGCTCTTTTCATGTCTCCTCCGTTACTTTTCTCGGTTCCGTTATTTCCGCTGAAGGCATTCAGATGGATTCCGCTAAGGTCCAAGCTGTCAGTGATTGGCCCGTTCCAAGGTCACGTGTCGAGTTGCAGCGCTTTTTAGGTTTCGCTAATTTCTATCGGGCGTTTCATTCGTAATTTCGGTCAAGTTGCTGCCCCTCTCACAGCTCTTACTTCTGTCAAGACGTGTTTTAAGTGGTCCGGTTCCGCCCAGGGAGCTTTTGATCTTCTAAAAGAACGTTTTACGTCCGCTCCTATCCTCGTTACTCCTGACGTCACTAGACAATTCATTGTCGAGGTTGACGCTTCAGAGGTAGGCGTGGGAGCCATTCTATCCCAGCGCTTCCAGTCTGACGATAAGGTTCATCCTTGCGCTTATTTTTCTCATCGCCTGTCGCCATCTGAGCGCAACTATGATGTGGGTAACCGTGAACTGCTCGCCATCCGCTTAGCCCTAGGCGAATGGCGACAGTGGTTGGAGGGGGCGACCGTTCCTTTTGTCGTTTGGACAGACCATAAGAACCTTGAGTACATCCGTTCTGCCAAACGACTTAATGCCCGTCAAGCTCGTTGGGCGTTGTTTTTCGCTCGTTTCGAGTTTGTGATTTCTTACCGTCCGGGTAGCAAGAACACCAAGCCTGATGCCTTATCCCGTCTGTTTAGTTCTTCTGTGGCTTCTACTGATCTCGAGGGGATTCTTCCTTATGGGCGTGTTGTCGGGTTGACAGTCTGGGGAATTGAAAGACAGGTTAAGCAAGCACTCACGCACACTGCGTCGCCGCGCGCTTGTCCTAGTAACCTCCTTTTCGTTCCTGTTTCCACTCGTCTGGCTGTTCTTCAGTGGGCTCACTCTGCCAAGTTAGCTGGTCATCCCGGTGTTCGAGGCACTCTTGCGTCTATTCGCCAGCGCTTTTGGTGGCCGACTCAGGAGCGTGACACGCGCCGTTTCGTGGCTGCGTGTTCAGACTGCGCGCAGAAGAAGTCTGGTAATTTTTTTCTGCTTCTGCTCCTGGTCTTGCTGGGTCTCAGTCTGTTCCTGCCATCGCATCTCTCCTGTTCTTGTTCCTGCCCTTGCTGTGTCTCAGTCTGTCCCTAGTTCTCATTTTTTTTTAGAGTAGTACCCTAGTTTCCCTTTTTATCGTTTTTCGTTACGGTCCTGACGAGAGGAGTTGGGTTCTTTCTCGGGACGTGCTGGACCGTTTGATCTATGATTTCCTCCGTTGCCGCCAGTGTTCCTCCTCGAGAGCGCCAGGAGGCGCTCGGTGAGTGGGGGGGTACTGTCATGTTTTGTCTTATATCATCTTGTCATTTTGCTTTTCCTTCTGTTCGTTTCCCCCTGCTGGTCTTATTAGGTTCGTTCCCTTTTTCTATCCCTCTCTCTCCCCTCCCTCTCTCTCCTCTCTCTATCGTTCCGTTCCTGCTCCCAGCTGTTCCTATTCCCCTAATCATCATTTAGTCTTCCCACACCTGTTCCCGATCCTTTCCCCTGATTAGAGTCCCTATTTATTCCTTTGTGTTCCGTTCCTGTCCCGTCGGTTCCTTGTTTTGTATTCACCATGCTGTGATTGTGTTTCGCCCTGTCCTGTCGTGTTTTTTGCCTTCATCAGATGCTGCGTGTGAGCAGGTGTCTCTGTCTACTACGGCCTGCGCCTACCCGAAGCGACCTGCAGTCTGTGGCCGCTTCTCTTGTCATTCCCCTCTACAGACTAGAGGATTTCTGTTATTCCCTGTTTGGACTTGAATAAACTCTGTTTCTGTTAAGTCGCTTTTGGGTCCTCTATCACCTGCATGACAGTGAACTCTGGCATTCTGACGATGCAGTCCAAGGTTAATATCACTGCCGAAGGATCCCAAAGTTGGTGACAAAGCGTGGAAAGGAGGATTAGGTCCGCATAAGCTTTCCCCATCAGCCTTCCAATAAACAAATTCCATATTCCGTCATTCTGTCCACTGTGTATAAATATTCCAGATTCCAGTGTTATACTGGTTGGAGACATTGCGGATTTGAAGAGGAGAGAGCAGCACCATGCCTGTTGCCAAGGCATAAACTTTGAATCTGTCTTGTAGGCAGCCATGTGGCTCTGCTCTGCTAGGCTCTGCTAGGTTCTGATTGGCTCTACTAGGTTCTGCTAAGTTCTGCTAGGCTCTGATAGGCTCTGCTCGCTTCGGAGTGATGCTAGCTCCTCCAGGTGTACTAGAGCTGGCGACCCAATACTCAACCAAGACACAACTCCTCACTGGGGCGGCAGGTAGCCTAGCGGTTTAGAGCGTTGGGCCAATAACCGAAAGGTCCTTGAGTAAGACACTTTACCCTAATTGCTTTTTACCCTTAGAGCATCTGCTAAATGACAAAAATGTTTTAAAAAAATGATCAGACCCCACAGGGTTGGTTTTCACCCGGTCACCCTTTTGTTCCAGACCATTCCCAGACGTGTGTCATTTCTATTTGTTGGGGTTTGAGGTTCCATGATGGATTCTCTCTTCATCATTTGGCCGAACATCCGCTGCCAGATTCCTCCTTGACTAAAATGGTGATGTGTCGATGTCATCTGGATGTCATCTGGTGGCTGGTTGTAGTGTCACGGCATTACACAGGATGGCACGTGTTTGTAGCATGGATAGGGGAAGTGATGTCAACCTCAGCTGCCACTCACTCTACTGAGGCTGGTTCCTGCTGCTCCGACTTGTATCATTGTTGTCCGAAAGCTGCATCTTTACTCTCCCCTGGCTCTCCATTGTGTCTTTTAACCTTTTACTGCAGTGGGATAACTCAGGGTCACACAGAGTGCTTCTTGGTAGTCTTAAACAGATCTACTTTATAACAAAAGTATATACCCCACACACATGGTTATGGGCTTAAAAAAGAAGACACCTGAACCATGTCAGATATAGAGTTGAAATGTATTCAATTTTGAGTTTGTATCCCAATATTACATGTTATATACATCACAGAAGCCTGAAATATAACAACATTCATTGTTTGACATAGAAACAGACATGTTTTTTGAATTTTTATTAGTTATGAAATTGTGAAAAAATATTAATAACATTCCACCCATGAGGCCACTAGATGGCGCTTTGGTCATATGACTGCAGGAAAGGGCTACAGATATGGTACATTATGTGATGTAGCAACAGACCTATTGGCTACTGCGTGCATGTGACTGACTCAGAGAGAGGAAGCAGACAGAAAATCAGACACATTAACTACAGATCGGATTGTTTAATTGTTGATTAATTGAATGACTGATGACATACGTGCTGGTGTTGTCAGCTGACCTTCAAAATACTTCTGTGTCATAGTGGCTGGGCCTCTGTCTCTGTCCCCCTGTCCACACACTCTCTCTCGCCCTCCTGCCTCTCCCCCTAACCAAGGCATCACTGGCCAAAAGGAACCCACATCCACCCTCTTCCCTATCCTGGAGACATTCAAGAGAGCCTCGTCAGTCTGAGGGCCATGTACCTGCCCAGACAGGCTCCAAATTCCTCTCATTGTTCTAGTACTAAGTAGATGTTTCGTAACGGGGTCTGGCCCCCTTACCTTTTTCCCGCTCACCTTGTCCTCTATGTTTCCTGAAGGCTGTTTGCTTTGCCCCAACCACAACCACTCCCTCTGCAAATAGGACTCAGGTGATCGGCCGCACAAAGAAGGCTGTTTCAGGGCACCTGACTCCATGATTAAACACAGTCGGATCCTATGGCATCCAGGATGTTGCCCAGTTCCAACAGTGTTTGCGTAGATTTCTATTGATTCTGATTGAGTTAGAGCTGCTCTAGATCTAACATTTCTATTTCTATCAAAGCTTTACTTTTTTTCAGTTACCGGCGATTTCAGTGATTTCAGCCAACATGGTCAAACTAATGATACAGTATAACACGTTGTAATGGACTCCGAGGAAACAGATTCAGTGTGTTGGATCTCTACTTACGGTTCTGTAATCTCACCAGAACCTCACATATAAATACAAGGAATAAGCTGTACTGTTTAATATCATTTTCAAAAAACATTTGAAGAGGCCAGACCGATTTCTTATTTTATTTATCTCTTGATTTAAGTTGTATTGCAGGATTAAAGCCGCCATAACAGCCCAACGGGGGACAAATGTTGGACGTTAAAATCGGATGCAGTTATTTTGTTCCAGTGCCCATTTAGCCTGGGACTGGAGAAATCCTGTGGTGTTACAGAGGTCATAGGGTCAAAAGGTGAGACAGGGGTCAGCACATCACTGTCATCTGATGAACTTTTCTGATATGTCTCACTGTGTACGGTCAAAGGTCATGGAGCTCACTGAACTGCAGCCAAGGCAATGTTCAGGATCGGGGGAGTGTGGCTAGGCTAAATCAACCAGCCAGGGGAGCGGAATATTCAAAGAAAAAGCTTATGCAGCTACACTGAAAAACTTAGATGCATGGAAAAATAGTGGGATATGTCCAAATGAACTCTGGAAGATTCCCTGCTTCCCTGTAAATTCCCCTTGATATAAAAAGCTTTTTATATAATTCTCCCTGATCAAAAACCTGGAACTCCTTGACAAATTCGTGTTCTTTGCTTACATGGAGCCAATTTCCTGCAGCGCCCAAGAAGGAGATTGAATGGATAGAAAGGACATTCCCACTTGATTTCACATCTACACTTGAATGCTCCGAAGAGTTATCGTTGCAAAGAGCGAATGAACATAGCACTTTATTGTAGACTGTAAAGTGAGTGTAATGGTTCTACGTTCAATTTCTATTCCTGGAAACAGAAGCACTGCCAATCTAGATGATGAAGAGCACATATTCTACCATATAAGGAGAATTCTGCAGACGACTTATTCACAGAAGGTTACAGGCCTAAGAGGGCTTGTGGTGATTTTATGTGTAAATGGGTGTTTACGCTTGAGTGCCCTGCGTGAGTGAATGTGTGTGTGTGGTGTGGCATTCACAGGTCTGTGTATGGGTGGCCATAGTTAATTCAATCCCAGTGTGTGACCTCTTAGCTCATGCTGATGTGGCTAGTGACACTTTGCTTCTTGAAAGTCCAATAATAATAAAATGTGACAGCTGACACGCAAAACATTTCGGGACTGTATCGACAGTGGACTACGGGAAAAAAAACACCAAAAGATAGTTTCTGAGTGGATTTTCCCTTTAAGAGTAGATAAGCTTGTTTCCATGCTGAGGTGAGGAATGTCAGGCCAACAAGTGTGTCTACGCATACAACACATGCAACACACACACACGCGTGCGCGCGCACACACACACACACACACACACACACACACACACACACACACACACACACACACACACACACACACACACACACACACACACACACACACACACACACACACACACACACACACACACACACACACACACACACACACACACACACACACAGCCCAGTGTGTGACCTCATCATCATACACTGAGGCCGAACGAGGTTAAGCATCACTGATTAGTGGA
>NC_060195.1:59306992-59321992 GCF_021184085.1 Oncorhynchus gorbuscha | reverse complement strand
TAGCTTTGATATCAAAGGACAATTGAAAACTAATGGAGTACGTCGTCTGTTGTAAACACAGAACCGCGGTGCCATTGTGGCCTGCGCAGTAAATTTATCGGAGTAAATTTGACTCAAATTGAATACAATTATACTCAACAGAAGATAACATTTGGTCCCAGTCTAAATAGAATAATAATTACTCTTGTTGCAGAGTTCAATTTTCAAAGTTATTTCTACTTTATTCAGTGCTTATATTTAACGCCACAAACTGTAATTCACTCTGTTTAGCTTAACATGGAAACAACTCTACTGCCAATTCACCCAATATAGAATTGAATGTTATCTGTGGAAAGTGTCATTTCTTACTCAAATTTAATACATTTTTACTCAACAAAGATATAACGTTTGGTTCCAGTCTAAATAGAGTGAAAATGACTCTTGTCTCAGAGTTCATTTTTTTGGGGGGAGTTATTTATACTTTATTCAGTCTTTATATAACTCTACAAACTGTAATTTACTCAATTTTGCTTAAAATGAGAACTCAATTCACTCAATATAGAATTTAATATTATCAGTCAAGATTGGTATTTGTACAACCAAACTTAATGTCAATAAATCAGAAGTCCACATTTAACAGAGCACTTTATTCTTAAATGTAAGACACTTGCAGTACACACATCAAAATACTGATGATAATAAAATACAATTGTGGACTGAAATGAAATGTTGGCCACTTTAAATGAAATGGTTCACTTTGATACATGTACATAGAAAAAAAGCTCAATATTGAAATTCAATACATCTAACACTGACTTGGAGGATCTTGTGAAACTGGCGTCTCGCACATCAAAAACACTGATGATAAAATACAATTCTGGCCTCTGTAAAATGACATTTTGGCATCTGTCCCCCCTTTATTAAAAGTAAATTTAAAAAAGCCTATATTGCAATACAATACATCTTGGATTTAAAGAGCTTACTGTGCAGTTTTTAAAATCACAGGAAACAGTATGGGACATTAAACAAATTTGAATTATCACAGCTGTAAGACATCTGTATATCAAATGCTTTGTGACAGAAAAGCTCTTTAACATCAACTACATAAGGTCCCTCTGTTGTACACCCAACTCTATATGCATTAAAGTGCTCATCAAGACATATTGTTTTGTAGGACAAATGTAACCAACCAGTAACCTCTCATCGTTAACAACAACATGGTGGATTTTCTGAAAAACTTGCATCTCACAATGAACTTTAAGACAAGCAACTAAACCTGAACTATACATATTTCCATGGTTTTTGGCCCATTTAATATTCAAAACCATGGTGTCAATTGGTACCTGAAGAGTCTCAGCCATCTTACAGCCCCATTCTACCACATTTAAAGATAACATTTTACCTGGACCGATCATGACAGTCAAATGTCTGCCAACTGTATGCTTTTTGACTACTGTGTTTTTTTGCCTATGTTTTAATTACATTTATTAAACCTTTTCATTGTTTTTTAAAGAAATTATGCTTAGCCTCATAGCGCATGCACCAGCTATGAAAAACCGGTCCAATTTTAAGCGTACGTGTGGGGTAATGCACCATAAAATGATGCTTCGGTAGCAGCCTCTTTTCGGAAAAAATTGCTTGAATGACCTGTGGTGTTCTGCGATGAAGTTTTTCAAAACAAATGTAATACCCTTTGATATCATTGGATAAAATACAATGTTTACTATCTGAAGCAACAGCAACAGTAAATACCAGTGTAGATCATTTGGACAAACTAAGTCTCCAAAGAGAAGTGGTAGATTGTGAAGTAAAACACCAGGACTGGATAGCATTTAACCCCAAGTCATCACAGTCCTCTCCTAACTTCACTGCAGGAGGTTTGTTGTTTTGCTCCATGTGACCATAGTTAAAGCTCTTTATTTTCCTGTCTATTTCATTTGATGTTGTGCACCTGTCTATCAAGTGCAGTATTAGCAGTTTCATTTCATATTGGGCCACTCCCTCCAAGATATCATGCGTAATATCGACAGGGAAATGTTCACATGTATTGAAGTACTGCAAGGAGGTTAGAATGCAAGGACGTTTAACACCCATCACATAGGGACGACTGGGATTTGTCTCCTTTTTTGGCAGTGTTCTGCATGAAGTGCTCGAGTTCGCATAACTATCTTGGGTGAATCTTGATCAACGTCTGAAAGCCCTCTTTCCTCAGCAAGACAGAAGTGGCAACATTATCTGGCACTGAATGATTTAACAAAAACAAATAAACAGTGAAGACCAAGGGTGTCACCTGTAACTTGGACAATAGTTCCATCCACTGGTTGATCATACAAGGGGACCATCATTCCATCCCTCGCAAGTAATTTAATATCCTGCACAAGTGGGTCAAGTATTTTAGAAAAGCTACCCGCACACATTTAGAAATATTTTAATGTCTTTGGGCATGAAATAAAGCAACCAAATGAATATTAAGCAGAAATTAGTTGAACTTTGGGGAACAATTCCGTAAGGTGAACTAGATTGCTTCTAATTGATGTCTTCTTCGTTTTGATCCAAGAGGATATGCAGTTTCAAAATCATCATAGAGAAGCTGTATCTGAAATGCATCTGTTTTGAAAATGGCTCATGAACAGATCTCCATCACATCAGTCATAAGGTCTTCTTGAACTGGAATCGGTCTACATCATCTCCTTTATATTCAGGGTGTTTGCAAATAAACTGTCATGTTTTCAAAATTGGGATGTAAACAAATTCATCAGTAACAAAAATGTGATCATAGCCTCCAGTAGTCCAATTGCGTCGTGTATCAAATCTTGTACCAAGAACGTATTGAACTGGGTCGCCCCTTCCCCACTTTTCTGTAAAATACTGCCTCCTCTTACTTTCAGAATTGAATACACCAAAAGGATTTTACATTCTTTTCAAAACACTGATCAATATTACACTCAATGTCACTTTTAATAGGCTCCTGTATAGACAGACACTTCTTCACAGATTCTTTAGCTTGATTTTGAATATTGTCAACTATCTCTTCCATGAAAATGACCAAAGAGTTAGTGGTTGTTTCACCTACACCTGCCACTTTAAGTTCAGCTATGGTTGCAGCGCAGCTGTCGACAAGACTCTTATCGACAAGGACTGAGTCAGAAGGGGGACTTGTTGATGGCAAGTCATCAGAATGACTCACTGCTACATATTCAGCTGTAGAGGGGCCTTCACCGTGATCAGAACAAGGTTCATGTGCTTTATAAAGATGCCTTCTGAACTCAGAAAAAGTGCCATAATCTTGTGAACAAGCAGCCTGACTGCATTTAAGACAAAAGTGTCTTTCGAGGACAAAGTCCGTGGAACCAACTTCAAGTGTTTTGTCAAGGAATTAGCAATTGCCTGCGGGCTTTTGCAAGCAAAACACACCATTTTAGATGAATGATATCAAAACGTTTTCTGTGTGAAATGAAAAAGATGATTTCCAATGCTGCGTTTTAACCGTTTGTAACTTCAAAACTTTTAGCAACTCAAAGCAGCATCCGAGCCCTCAACTCTGCAACCCTAGGATTAACCTTAGCGCTATCAACATCAATTTCACAAATTGTGGTTTGCAAGAAGTTGCACACATTTATCAGATCCTGGTTGTACAAGGTACCGAAGACAAAAATAGCTTTGAAAAGATCATCAAAACAGGCAAGAGATTCTGGTGACATACAAGGTATTGCATGTTTGTCAATCACAATGAAGTACTTGTGAGTCACACTCCTCTGGGTCCCCACAGCAAGCTGATAGGGTTGAGGGGTTTCCGTGATGCTCTCCAGATGCCCCTGGATGCTGGTCCCAGTCTGTGACACAAGAACTTCATTAGTGTGCTATTAAAATGAGTCATGGTTCGCAATTTACAGTTTGTGAACATGTAAATTACAGCTACACATGATCTTACCATGATTTGTCCATAATCATAAAAGTAGTAATTAGGATTAGGAATGGGGACAGAATAGTCAACTGTAACCTCACCTTGATAAACTTCACAATGTGGTCACTGGCGTGTCTGGATGAGGTGACATGGCAGAAGGTGGACAAGGACTAAAATAGATGACATGGCACTGTCCCGTCCTGAAAGTATACATTTTCACTGAAAGTTACATCATTCCATTTTGCTTTCAAAAACAATGCTCCCTTCCATTAGTATAATCATTTTATTCCAGCATACCATTTTCCACTTCTGTTGTGGATTCAGCATTTTCAACCAGGTCTTGCAGGTCGCCTGTCTGTGTGAGGCCATGTCTTTGGTCAAATGTTTTATTTATTTATTTTCATTTCACCTTTATTTAACCAGGTAGGCTAGTTGAGAGCAATTCTCATTCACAACTGCGCCTAGCCAAGATAAAGCAAAGCAGTTCGATACATACAACAACACAGTTACACATGGAATAAACAAACATACAGTCATTAATCCAGTAGAAAAAAATAGAAAAAAGTCTATGTACAGTGTGCAAATGAGGTAAGATAAGGGAGGTAAGGTAATAAATAGTGGTGGCGAAAAAATTGCAATATAGCAATTAAACACTGGAATGGTAGATGTGCAGATGATGAATGTGCAAGTAGAGATACTGGGGTGCAAATGAGCAAGATAAATAAATACAGGATGTGGATGGGGTCGTTGGATGGGCTATTTACAGATGGGCTATGTACAGGTGCAGTGATCTGTGAGCTGCTCTGACAGCTGGTGCTTAAAGCTAGTGAGGGAAATATGTGTCTCCAGCTTCAGTGATTTTTGCAGTTCGTTCCAGTCATTGGCAGCAGAGAACTGGAAGGAGAGGCGGCCAATTGAGGAATTGGCTTTGGGGGTGACAAGTGAGATATAACTGCTGGAGCACGTGCTACGGGGTGGGTGCTGCTATGGTGACCAGTGAGCTGAGATAAGGCGGGGCTTTACCTAGCAAAGACTTGTAGATGTCCTGGATCCAATGGGTTTGGTGACGAGTATGAAGCGAGGGCCAGCCAACGAGAGCGTACAGGTCGCAGTGGTGGGTAGTATATGGGGCTTTGGTGACAAAACAGATGGCACTGTGATAGACTGCATCCAATTTTTTGAGTAGAGTGTTGGGGGCTATTTTGTAAATGACATCGCTGAAGTCGAGGATCGGTAGGATGGTCAGTTTTACGAGGGTATGTTTGGCAGCATGAGTGAAGGAGGCTTTGTTACGAAATAGGAAGCCGATTCTAGATTCCATTTTTGATTGGAGATGCTTAATGTGAGTCTGGAAGGAGAGTTTACAGTCTAACCAGACACCTAGGTATTTGTAGTTGTCTGCATATTCTGTCTGCAAGTCAGAACCGTCCAGAGTGGTGATGCTGGACTGGCGGGCAGCGATCAGTTGAAGAGCATGCATTTAGTTTTACTTGCATTTAAGAGCAGTTGGAGGCCACGGAAGGAGAGTTGTATGGCATTGAAGCTTGTCTGGAGGTTAGTTAACAGTGTCCAAAGAAGGGCCAGAAGTATACAGAATGGTGTCGTCTGCGTAGAGAATCACCAGCAGCAAGAGCGACATCATTGATGTTTACAGAGAAGATAGTCTGCCTGAGAATTGAACCCTGTGGCACCCCCATAGAGACTGCCAGAGGTCCGGACAACAGGCCCCCCAATTTGACACACTGATTTCTGTCTGAGAAGTAGTTGGTGAACCAGGCGAGGCAATCATTTGAGAAACCAGGGCTGTTGAGTCTGCCGATAAGAATGTGGTGATTGACCGAGTCAAAAGCCTTGGCCAGGTCGATGAAGACGGCTGTACGGTAATGTCTCTTATCGATGGCGGTTATGATTTCATTTAGGACCTTGAGCGTGGCTGAGGTGCACCCATGACCAGCTCTGAAACCAGATAGCGGAGAAGGCATGGTGGGATTCGAAATGGTCGGAAATCTGTTTGTTAACTTGGCTTTTGAAGACCTTAGAAAGGCAGGGTAGGATAGATATAGGTCTGTAGCAGTTTGGGTCTAGCGTGTCTCCCCCTTTGAAGAGGGGGATGACCGCGGCTGCTTTCCAATCTTTGGGAATCTCAAACGATATGAAAGAGAGGTTGAACAGGCTAGTAATTAGGGGTTGAAACATTTTCGGGCTGATAATTTTAGAAAGAGAGGGTTTAGCCCGGCTGATTTGTAGGGCTCCAAATTATTTTTCAGAACATCAGCTATCTGGATTTATGTGAAGGAGAAATGGGGGAGGCTTGGGCGAGTTGCTGTGGGGGGTGCAGGGCTGTTGACCGGGGTAGGAGTAGCCAGGTGGAAAGCATAGCCAGCCGTAGAAAGTCCTTTTTGAAATTCTCAATTATAGTGGGTTTATCGGTGGTGACAGTGTTTCCTAACCTCAGTGCAGTGGGCAGCTGGGAGGAGGTGCTCTTATTCTTATAAAACTACAGATGCGCCCATAGATGAATAATTGCTCATTCAACAGGTCTGCCCCTCGCAGTGCAGAACTTAACTGGGCTATTATACCACCAGAGTTGAGCTTAGGAGAGATGGCAGAGATGATAGTCATAGAGACATGTTTAAACAGATATTTTGTTTGAATAAAAACATCACCCGACAGTAAAACAACAATTTAAATATTGACATTCTGAAAAATGTTTAAGGTGTAAGAGTCCCGGAGAGTGAAAAAGGTTAGACTTAGTTTTTTAATGTACTTACATAACCAAACTTGCTCCTAGGATCGGACAGGTATGGGAACAAGGCAATGATGCCCTTCAAGTTTGGCATTTGTTTAAACTGGATATTTTGCAGTACTTACATG
Organism: Oncorhynchus gorbuscha; assembly: GCF_021184085.1. Classification (NCBI taxonomy): domain Eukaryota; kingdom Metazoa; phylum Chordata; class Actinopteri; order Salmoniformes; family Salmonidae; genus Oncorhynchus; species Oncorhynchus gorbuscha. The sequence goes on along the minus strand of NC_060195.1, from coordinate 59,315,235 downwards.
AGATAGATGATTATCCTCGGCTGTCTTTGTTGTAGCAGGACTCTGCTGCAATATAATGGTGTCATCGGAGTCCCCCTCATTGTATCCACTGTATTTTGATAAGGAGCTGCTTGCAGAGGAGCTCAACAAATCTAGCTATCATGTTAACATTTAACTGGTGTGATTAACACTGTAATTATAACACAATTTAGGTGGAAACATCCATTATTATGATTAGAGGACTTCTGTTTAATGGCAAGCGGAATGCAAAAATGTTACATTTTGAATTGATTCGGCCCACTACTGTTCTAAAAGGGGTGGGAGAGGTGAGCACAGAAACAAAGATCATTTTAAAATATCAAAATGAGAAAAGAAAATCAGCAGATATTTTATTGGCATCTGTGTTGACAAAATAAGATTGCACAACCTTATTGATTAAATGTGTTGTGTATTGTTTGAGAAAAACCAGAACAGAAGACAGAAATCAAGAGGTCATCTTTACGTGAACATTGTAACCCCAAAACTGACTTAGTGCTCCTTTCCACGTCAATTCCAATTATATGCAGCCTACAGCCTGTCTACTACTGCCACGTACTGAATTATTAGAACAGCAGGTTGAGTATTATAGCAATACGCCACAGGTAGCTATCAACACTGCGCTCATTGTAGAGGCATCCAAATGTTTATATCACTTATTCTTTAAAACCATTAATGACCCGCAATGACAATGAGCGCAGTTACAGATGAGCATAATTAGACAACTCCCAAAACAGAAACCAATCTTTGACTGATCTGTGATTTGGCGAGGCGCAGGTTTGCGTTGTATTCATTATCAGCAAGGTAATTGGCAATCAATTTGACAGTAAATATAAAGTAATCATATTTAACGTTTTTCAGTATAAGTATGTTGTTCCATAAGATATTGTGCGAAATGTGAACCGTTTCACTCACCACAATTCAAAAAGGATTTGAAGGTCAGTTGCCCCTCATAACACATGTACTTCTGACAATCCCTGTACTTCACACGTACAGCCTGCATCCTTGATGACGAGGGAAAAAAAGTTCATTTCAATCGCATTAACACAAATATGCACAAATGACAAGAAAGCAGTGCTCTGTTCAGAGTAAAACACACGTGTTGCATCGACCTGCCTGCCGCTAAATACTGTCTACTAACAGCTCTCTTTTCACAGTAAACGGCATGTGTCTTACCAACCAAACAGGAGCTAAAAACCGTCAACAGAGTAAAATGCACGTCGCACCGACGAAACCGAAGCTAGAAACTGTCTAATAGCTCTAAATTTGAGTGAAACACACGTGGCACAGACCAACTGCCTCTAACTGTCTGCTAACAGCTCGCTTTTCAGAGTAAAACACATGTTGCACTGACTAACCTGCTGGCAGTAGTCAGTAAAGTCCGCTAGCTACTGATAATAGCTAATACCGCTCTGTTGAACATTTAAAGCAGGTGATGCACCGATCCACCGGGCGTACATGCTGTCCATAAACCACTAAAAGTGGTATAACTTAATGTTACTGTAGCTAGCTAGCTAATTCGCTCTAGCCAGATGCTCACACTAGCATCTGACTACGCAAATAGTGCTGTAACAGTTAGCATACACTACAATGCTAGCTAGCTGTAATGTTGCTCAACAGTTTCAATTTGCACACAAAGTTAACCAATAACAGTGCACTTACCTGGAATTCTAATTAAGTTTAGAAATGAAGAAATTCTGTGGTTCTGTGAATGACTTCTGATGTTGGGTGGATCCTCGCTCTCGATCTGTCCACTCTTTCCATTCGTGAGACACTTGCAAATGGACGATGGCTGCAAAATCTACATTTAACCAACATTAGTGGGCGTGGTCATGCTGTTTCACAACAATAGAATTGAATCCGTATTTTTGCTCTCTCTCTAGCGGCCGCTGGTAATAAATACACTCTAAAATGATTTAATTTGACGACTCGAGAAGAAAATAATTTTAACTCTGCTAAAAACACTCTCCAGTTTTTACTGTGTGCATACCTCGAGTAACAAGCGCTTGCGTATGAAGCAAAATCAATCAACCTATGTGTCAGGGAACCTACATAAACTGGGACTATTAGGACTTTAGGGTTTCCTCCCTCCAGTCAATAAATATGTGTAAATCTTACTATAAGGGTGGCTTTAAAGGGGAATGGCATTGCCCTGGCTGCCTTAACTCAGGAGCTTCTAGCTGGGTAGATTAGAAGCAGCAATTGCGGGGAGATGGAATACTTTCTGCAGCTGTGGAGCCTTTGAAAAAAGACTGTACCTTATATGATCAGTTGCTAATCCCAGGGCAGAGGTCAGAGATGCATGCCCACTTTGAAACACAATAGGCTGCGATGTGTTCAGCAGCGAGAGAGAGCGAGAGCGAGAGAGAGAGAGAGAGAGCGAGAGTGTGTTTGGTCGTGTATGCATGAAAAGATATGTGCGGCCCTCCGTGTGAATGTGTTTGTGTGTGAGCCAGAGATTTTTTGATTATACTCGTTATCGTTTTGATTGTTCTGTGATTAGTCTAAGCAATTTGACGCAGGTGCATTTGCTTATGATGTGCACGTATTCGACGACATCATATTTACTTTGAGACATTGACAGGCCCACAAGAGAAAATGGAGACATTCTTAATTTGAGCTATAAAAAAAAAACATAGCAAATTATATTTTCAAGGTTTCCTGATTCAGGGCCAAATCCTAACTGGAGAAATGTGTGTGTAGCTCAGACGTTTGTGTAAATCATGCATTGAAGTCAATGGGAGCGTGGCACGTACTTGTATCTCCAGTGAGGAACTCAACCATCACTGTCTACCCAGCTTCTAGTGGACTAATGAAAGAAATACCAAAAGATCGTTTTTGGGTGGTATTTTCCCTTAACATTATGCATCAATTTCCCTAAACAACACAGGTCCCTGACAGTATATACAGTGGTTAAAATGGGGAAACAAAGAGTAGTCATGCTATGTTGTAGCAATATGTATCCATTCATTGACCCTTGACATTGAATAAGGAGATGTGAGAACATACAGTCACAATTTGTATGTATTTTCGATGTTTATGGCTACCACTTTTCAGGTTTTGAAACTATTATCCAGCGCCACACACTTCTTTGCGTTCCCGCCTCACATTTACGTGTTTGCGGTGACATCTTCATCTTTTCTTATTGTGCGGCCATTCGGAGGTCGCAACTACTACTTAAAAAGGCTCCAATTCACCAAGAGTCGAGGAAAGGTCTCGCCTTCCTCACTAGCTTTAATCACGCAGCAGCACTCACGTTCAATTGTACATTTAAAATTGCACATTAATTCCACATATTTTCCCCCATTGACTAATCATTGAAAGCTCTGCATATGATATTGGAATCATTAAGAGCGTTCGTTAGCTCACAGCGCTGTTGATCTCTAAAGCTAGAGGATTTGCCTGCTGGCATGCATGGGAGATTACACACATTCTTTGGCGGTGGTGATCACGGCTGTATGGGAAGAGAGAGCAGGGAGCACTTGCACCAGAGCCCCTTATTGTTTGGGCTGGTTGGCTGGATGGACAGGGGGGTGGGGAAGAAGAGAGAAGGAAGGAGAGAGAGGGGAGCGATCTTGGGTCATGCTATAGGCTGAATAGAGCAGTGGGAGGAGATGTGGTTTAGTTTTACATGAGGTTATATGATTAAAATATATGACACACACACACGGGCCACTCGCACACACATAAAGTTATAGCTGAAGGAAAACGTTACAGTACTTAACTTACACTAATAAAACTTTACAGTAATAAACCATTCTGTGATTGAATTTGTCAGTAGAAAAATTGGGCCGATGTGGTTTTGATTTAATTGAACCCATGTTGTCTTACTGGCCTGACTGGGGTAATGTCTACAACCTCTCCTTAACAGTCACATTTGCTAGATACCAGAGTTGTTTTGGTTCTTTATGTTATGTAACAATGACATCATCTATACCCTCAACCTCAAGGGTTGAACTCAGTTACCCTAATGCACACATTCTTATGTAGTTACAGTTTGGAGTTGGTGCTACCCTAATGTCTTCAAAATAATCTACCTCCTATGACCCCGCTCCACTTGATTAGCAAGCAAGTATGTTTGTCACGAGCTGGAGCCGGTGTGTTGTCACAGTCCCACATATTTGCAATTTAGAATAGTACATTGGAAGCACACCATCCCCCTGAAGAAACACTAAATATTTTGTGATTGTTGACATGACCAGTGGTAGTTACCTCCCCTGCTTCACCGTGGTTTATTCGATAGTATAGTCTCTCCCTGACAGCCATGCTCGAGATGAGATGAAGGCTCACAATTGATGTGCTCGGATACTTAGGCATGTTTTTGCTTCTTACTGAATGCTTATGATACACGATCGTCCTCATTAGCCCCCCCCCCGGTTGTCTTCTGATAACTTGACTTTTGCTAGTTGACCTATCAGCATGTTACCCGGGCTATTTTCTCTCAGCCAGCGAGACGGATGGACCGCGGCAGGTGGAGGGGGTCCATCAATCCTTTGTCTCTGACAGGCCGACCAGAGTTTAGCTAGCCCAGCGGCGCTGTAATTGCAGGCAGATGTTCGCCTTGGTGTGGTTCCAGCGCTTACACGAGTAATCCATTACCCCGTCAGAGTCAACGGGACTTGTAAAACAAAAACATAAAGAGTAAAAACAATGACGTAAAAAGGAACATTCCTTTGCTGCAATCGCTTAACACATTTCCCTCTTTTTTTAAATAAATTTTTCGTGGGCCACGGTATCAGGCGGTATCCCTCTGCAAAATTGGGATTGGGGGGCCTATTTGAGATTGGGATGTTTCCTCTTCAGATGTGCGATGTGGTATCCTCATCTGAGAGGGTTGGAGAGCCGACCGTCATTTTCAAAAGGCAACAGATGTTGCCGTTAGTTACATGTGCGGCCTGTCCTCTCTCTGTGGTGTGGATATGTTTGTGTTGGGGTGTTTCAAGGTTTGTTTTTACATGAATCGGATTCTATTTCATAATACCACATAGAATACACACGCAGTAACAATGGATTTAGAAAATTAGGAAGGGCGAGAGTTGATGACGGGGACATCAGCCGTCACTGATTTCATCTGTTCACGGTCACATTCGCATGGGGTTGTTGTTATAATAAGAAATCCTCAAGTGAGGTCTGTAGCATACCGGTCAGTGGTGCAAGAAAGGTTGAGCAAAAGTTCACTTGGGCAATATGAGGTGGTTGTCTTATTGTATGATGTATAGAGTTCCGTTTCCTTCTGTAGCTCAGTTGGTAGAGCATGGCGCTTGTAACGCCAGGGTAGTGGGTTCGATCCCCGGGACCACCCATACGTAGAATGTATGCACACATGACTGTAAGTCGCTTTGGATAAAAGCGTCTGCTAAATGGCATATATTATTATTATATTAACGAGTGACAGCCTCCTGTACCTTCAGCATAAGAAACAATCGCATTGTTTTCAAATGTTCTCGTAGATGGATCCAAAGGTTTGGATTCTCATTCTAAAGTTTGACTTCACATGATTCTGTACAGGCATATGCATATGAAACCACTTGAAAGGGACCAGAGTGGTGTCAATAACCTATTATTGTCCCGGGCATAAGCGAGATTACGCGTCGGCCCGCTGCAGTAGAGGCTGCTGAGGGGAGGGCGGCTCATAATAATGTCTGGAATGGCGCGAATGGAATGGCATCGAACCATGTGTTTGATGTGTTTGATACCATTCCACCTATTCCGCTCCAGCCATTACAATGAGCCCATCCTCCCCAATTTAGGTGCCACCAACCTCCTGTGGCCCACTAATTCATCTGCCTGGTGAATTGCTTAGTTAGGTTCAGAGCATTCTGCATTGTTTGTTTGCTGTGGTTTAATCGGTGATATCATGATCTTTTGCCCTGCAACCAACGCTATGGACATGTGTTGTCAATACAGTCATATCAGAGGATTCCTATTCAAGTCAACATTCTTTTTATACACTCTCTCGCCTATTGAATTAGAATGACTAGAACGGACGTTCAAGTCGACATTCCGGCGGCCATATTGAGTGTACCCCTATTTCTATGCTCTCACCTATAGGCTATGACTGTGTGTTGATCCCTAGAGTGACATCCTACACCTCATTTATGGGCCCAGGTTCTTCTGGTCCTTTGGATCAGATGAATGTGTTCTCAATTAAAGCAGTAGGTTTGTACCTGCCAGTGTCTTAATAGAACAAATCTAATGGAGAGAGAGAGGAATATGTTGTCTTTGGCAGAGTGCCAACCAGGGCTATTGTGTCTTCCCAACTTTAAATTCGCCGGTTTTCATGCAGACAGCGTGTTATGAAAATCACCATGAAATGTTCGATTGTGTGATGTAGTTGAAGTTACTGTGCAGTTTGCTACTGCTGATGGTTGCTGAGTTGTTCAAGATGATTTTTAGGTCACCACATTTCGCTGAGAAATGGGAGAGAGCGGATGGAACATTCCAGTTGGTCTTCTAATATGAAAACATGCTCATTGATTCAACTGATGATGCGCTTTCTTTACTATATGTCCATTCAGTGAGGTCAGTAGCGTGGGCAAGTTTAGCGATTGAGCGTTCGTTGGAAGGTTGCCATGGTGATGCTGCCTGCATATCCCGGAACACTTGAGGCTCCGTGTGTACGTTACCATGGAAACAGACCTATTCTTTTGCTTCAATTTGTGCAATTTGTCCTCGCTCATTGAACAGAATGAAAAAGGTGCATATACGCCCACCGTATTAGCCGAGCCATCCCAAAGCTATTTAGACTAGGGCTGCCCTGACAAACAGTAACACTCCCACACTCCCACACAATACATCACATAGGAGAGAACAGAACCTATAGGTTGAATATTGTCATGAGTCAATAGATTTTTTTTTTTCAGCTCGGATTTGAGAGTCTGGAATAGCCATGATTAGATGAAGATGTTGATCCTCCCTCTTTACATTCTATACTTTGTTGAGCGAACCGTCAGTCTGCCTTAAGGCGTCATTGTAGACGTGTCCTTTATGTCACAGTAGAGTAATAGCCTACCCTGCATGACAGTCATTGGTACAGTTAACCTTTCTTCTTGCTAGACTTTTACACTTTTCAAAGCAATTGAATTACTACCTAAGCCAAGTTGTTAAGTGATATGATTATAATGACAGCAGCATGACAACCTGAATAAGATAATAGTTCGATAACAGGAAGTGTTTTCTTGCACATCGTCTGATGATTGGTTGAATAGAGATGTTCAAAGCAAATGGGATAACTCGATTGCAGTACACGACCATTTTACAATTCTATTCTCATCCCGCTATTAAAGCGAGCTCAAAGACGATTGAGACCTATGACAATGCGCTACTGAAAGGCAAGGTATGAATCAACTTGCATACAGTAAGCTTATTGTTTCAGCTCTATGCAGTTGGCAAGGAAGTTGAATTGATTTCCTGATTTCACTGGGAAATCAAATGGAATAATGTGTTGAGGACAACTCATTCTGAGTGACAATTTGTACTTGTCGCCGGCCATGAGGTCTACCTGTGTCGAGTGTAAACATGTTTTCAGGCGCAGAGTGGATATGATAATATGTGAGTAGTGGAAAACACACTAAGAGTGTGGAGGGAGGCAGCCTGGTCAGACCCTGTCTTTATATCTTATATCTGGGACCATGTGGGACCCAGAGCTGGGGGGTGGAACAGGAGTTGAGATGGTTAACAGGTTTGGGAGATGTAGTTCCTAGTCAACTCTAGTCCTTAGCCAAGTGTGAAAAGAGCCATTATGAAACACAAACTGACCGATATTGATTGGTTCTCTGGCAAAGGTTTACAGTACGTACAGCGGAGAGGATCAAATTGGGCAAGATCATTTTTTCTTCCTGAGGTTGTTAAGGGAGCAGCCATAGTATATATTTGACCCCTTTAATTCACCCAGTGGGTCATGGCTCTGACAAGCATGTTGAATTGTTTTGTAACAAATTAGTTGTGTACACTAAGCACTGTCAAAGTCAACTGGCTTTCCTGTTTACTGTATTGTAACTGTGCTCATAGAGACTAAAAGTAGAGTCTGAAGAGAACTCCCAAGTGGTGAGGAGGGAGCACCATTTCTGAGGTACCAAATCAAATCAAATCTGAAACTGGAGCAGCAGCATGGCCAGGTGGACTGGGGACAGCAAGGAGTCATCATGTCAGGTAGTCCTGGGGCATGGTCCTAGGGCTCAGGTCCTCCGAGAGAGAGAAAGAAAGAAGGAGAGAATTAGAGAACGCAC
>NC_060195.1:59271992-59304492 GCF_021184085.1 Oncorhynchus gorbuscha | reverse complement strand
TAGTGCTCAGGCATAAAATGCATTGGGTTGAGCTGTAGAGGTTTGAATCTAAGGACAATCGGTCCCGATACTGTAGCATCTGTTTGTGACGATAGTCGAGACTTGTCCATTCCTTTCAAGGTGTTGCAACTTTACAAACAAGCAGCCTTCGATCATTATGGGCATCGCGGTCAATTGTAGTTATTGCAGACCCATTCTTCGAACAGAAAATATCGGACAACGCGGTCAGGTTATGGTGACAGTATCACTGATGAACGTGGTGACAGTGGAGGCAGTCTTCAATAAGAACAGCTGGTGCTAGCCCCTCGCTCCGGTAGCTAAGAAATGTTCCTCTGCCAAGTGACAGAATAGAAATCTCTCCCCAGGGTGACTTCACCTGGAACAGCCTGTCAGGGCGGAGTGTACGACTGACGCCGACGGCCATCCAGAGCCTGTCGGAGCTGGAACGGACCTGGCTACAGGAGGTAGCTTTCAACAGGCTCCATCAAGACTATGACCTGGGCTGTCAGATCACCATCCCCAAAGGTAAAGTATCGAGGTGTTTTTGTGTGCAGGTGTGTGTGTGTGCGTGCGCGCGCGCGTGTGTGCGCGTGTGTAAATGTCGTCTGTCTGTCTTCCTTTCGAGTCCGTCCATCCGCCTGTCTGCTCATATGGCGAGTCAGTCTGTCCCTGTGGCAATGCTACAAGCGTTTTCACAAACATACACCATCAACATCCACCTTGGACCTCTCCAAGACCAACATCAAACTGTCTAGCAGACAACCGTGAGCTTCCCCTCCACAGAGTGTGTTTGGAGAAGCTTTAAGCACTGATGATTTGAGATGTAAACCTCAGTACACATGTTTTCCTATACAGTACATCTAGAAGACTCAGGAGTGAACTTCCTGTCTTACGTAGTGTCCCTAAGACACTTACACATGAAGATGTGTAGCCCTTTCCACTCAGGACCATAGGGCCGTAGCCCGCTGCTCTGCTCTAAGTCATGCTCTGTGGAGAGCTGTATATTAGCCAGCATTCCAGTCAAAGGTTCTACCTCTCCCCCAGATGATTTAATGCGTTCCTCTGTGTTCCTTATGAATTCCAGAACCCCTCAGGCATGTGTTACTGAGATATTTCAGCACACTGACTGTGGGTTTTGTTTATCTTCGCCTGGGGTTGGGTTAGCCGGTGTTTCGCTGAGGCCCGGAGATCCTTGAAAAAAATAGAGAACAGAAAAGCAAATGGCTCGTTGGATCGTTTCACGAGTCGTTGGAGTGGGGAAGAGAGAGAGGACTGGAGATTCCTGGGATTACTGTCCAACTTTGCAGAATCAGCTGACAAGAATCCAAACCATTTCCTCTTCTCTCTCTCTCTCTCTCTCTCTCTCTCTCTCTCTCTCTCTCTCTCTCTCTCTCTCTCTCTCTCTCTCTCTCTCTCTCTCTCTCTCTCTCTCTCTCTCTCTCTCTCTCTCTCTCTCATTTTCTCTCTTTCTCTTGCTCTCTCTCTCTCTCTCTCTCTTATTTTCTCTCTCTCTTGCTCTCTCTCTCTCTCTCTCTCTCATACACCTTCCTCTCTCTTTCTTTCTGTCACACACATACTGTCTCCCGCTCCCTTTCTCTCATGGCATCTCTGTCTCATACCCCCCCGCTGTCTTTCTCCCACTCCCTTTCTATTCTTCACTCTTGTTCTCTCGTACTCGGTCTTCAGATATTCCATAACGACATAATATGTCGAAGCATAGTTTCTTAGCAACCTGTTCTATGTACCTGTTCCAATAACAGATTTGACTGAGAGTCAATGGGGGAAAACACTATCCTTGTTAAGATTATAAACCAATCATAAAAGAGCATAACCACGGGGCACAGATGTCAATTTAACATCTATTCCACATTGGTTCAATGTAATTGCATTGAAATGGTGTGGAAACAACGTCGATTCAACCAGTGTGTGCTCAGTTATTAACATCTCGACTGTTTTGAAGACAGATCAATCGACTGTTTGATTAGAGGATTCTCTGGCTATAGACACAGTTTTGAGGTATTTCCCTAATAGAGTTCCAACCCCTGGTCCAAGCTGCCGGAGGTTTCCTGTGCATTCATCAAAGTTCTTGCTAGGAGTCATAGATCTTGTTGACAGCTGACAAAACACTTCTTTCCTTCCTCATAACGATTCAGTCATTTTCAAACTGAAACTCATATTTGGATCCACACTAATTCAAAGCATGATGTGAAATTGTCCAAACAGTCCACAGCTGGTAATATATTTTCTTGTTAAGTGGTGTGCTGTAACCTTGATATAACAGTATATGCTATAAAATATATTTTTACCAGGTAAGTTGACTGAGAACACATTCTCATTTGCAGCAACGACCTGGGGATTAGTAACAGGGGAGAGGGATGAATGTGCCAATTGTAAACTGGGGATTATTAGGTGACCGTGATGGTTTGAGGGCCAGATTGGGAATTGAGCCAGGACACCAGGGTTAACACCCCCACTCTTACGATAAGTGCCATGGGATCTTTAATGACCTCAGAGTCAGGACACCCGTTTAACGTCCCATACGAAAGACAGCACCCTACACAGGGCAGTGTCCCCATTCACTGACCAACCCTGCTTAGCTTCAGAAGCAAGCCAGCAGTGGTATGCAGGGCTGTATGCTGCTGGCCATTGAAGGGGCTCATTCTCTACTTTTCTCAGGGTTAAGTTTCACTTCCAGGATTGAGCTCAGGTGAACTGGAGCCCTGTTTCCTTATTATAAAGTGGGTGATTTGAGCCCTGAATGCTGATTGGCTGATTCCTTAATAATCTCTCTTCACAGGAAAGCCTGAGGATCAAGAGGAAATGAGAATGTCCTACGTTTCTTTCCTCTTGATCCTCTATTGATGAATCCACTGGACCAGAGGCTGGAGACACTCATCTGTCATCTTTATCGCTGCAGTGTTCTGATAACCAATGCTCTTTGAAGCCACTGGCTTGATCATCTCCAAAATGTCCGACATACTTGCAAATGGAAAATATCACCTAATGTGACAGCAGGTCAATGTGTGGAATGTTATCAGTGTGTACAGATAAATGACAGTTTTCATCATTTTCTTTATTTTTCTCTCTCAGATGGACAGAAAAGGAAGAAGTCGCTGAGGAGGAAGTTGGACTCTTTGGCGAAAGAGAAAAATAAAGATAAAGGTATATTAACGTGAAGCCCTCAACATGGTTATCCCTAGTTACCACATCCACAAAGTCATAAACCCTGCCCATTTCTTCACTTTCTCTTGTTAAATGTTTTATTTTAAACCTAACCTTAACCACACGGCTAACCTTATGCCTAACCCTAACTTTAAATTAACCAAAATATAAACCAGTTTTTATATAGCCACTTTTGACTTTGTGTTTGTGGTAACTAGTGGAAACACCCTCAACAATCAAATTTTTATGGAAAGAAGAAGTGCTTTGTACTGTACATTTTCCTGCTGTGACAAACTGTTCAAATTAATATAACAGATCTCTAGACTATGCAAGCAGCATCCCCCTTGGTAATGCAATTAACACTGTTTAACAAGGCAGACATTGAAAGCGGTCCCTTCACTATTGGTGCTTCAAAATGGACTAAGGAGGCATAAGGATAGTGGAAATATTGGAAAGATAAGGATTGGGTGTCTTTTCAGATGCAAACTAGAACCAGGGGTTTAGGGGGGCAGCGCTCTAGTTGACATTTTTTCTTTGGGTTTTTCTTTTTTCTTTTTATGCTGTCACTTACATTTATGAAGACGTTTTCCCAGTCCTGGTCAATTCGTTTTCAGGGAAAACAGAACCTTGTCAGTCTCCAGCCCTACACTCTTAGTAGAAAGGGTTCCAAAAGGGTTCTTCGGCTGTTCCCATAGGAGAACCCTTTTTGGTTCCAGGTAGAACTCTTTTTGGTTCTGGGTAGAACCCTCTGTGGACTACATGGAACCCAAAAGGCTTTTTGCGTCTGAACCAAAAAGGGTTCTCCATTGGGGACAGCTGAAGAACCCTTTAAGGTTCTAGATAGCACCTTTTTTAAAAGTGTAGCCTCAGCCCCAGGTGAATAGCAGAGTGGCTATGAAAACACAGACATATTTACTAGGGGAGGAGGAGGGATATTTTTAGCAAAGTGGAGCGACTCCTTGTAAGGGGACTGGGCTGAAATACAGCCACTGTGCCTGCATCACAGACGGCATATTTGGCAATGTGTTAACTACAGATCTGATGGAAGGTAACTCTCCAATAGAGATGGAGGTAAAAACCACTCCAAGTATCTTCCACATTTACTCACAAGCTGTGGGGAACTTTCCTTGCAGTCAGTTTATTCGATGTAAACATGCATGTATTTCAGGTTCTCTTTGATGCTGGTGGGCAACAGTAAGACCAACGTCAGCTCTGCCCGTTGCACACAGTACCAGTCCAAAGTTTGGACACACCTACTCATTCAAGTGTTTTTCAATAAAAAAAAAAACTATTTTCTACATTGTAGAATAGTAATGAAGACATCAAAACTATGAAATAACACATGGAATTATGTAGTAACCAAAAAAGTGTTAAACAAATCAAAATATATGTTATATATAGTAGCCACCTTTTGCGTTGATGACAGCTTTGCACACTCTTGGCATTCTCTCAACCAGCTTCACATGGAATGCTTTTCCAGCAGTCCCACATATGCTGAGCCCTTGTTGACTGCTTTTCCTTCACTCTGCGGTCCAACTCATCCCAAACCATCTGTATTGGGTTGAGGTCGGGTGATTGTGGAGGCCAGGTCATCTGATGCAACACTCCATCACTGTCCTTCTTGGTCAAATAGGCCTTACACAGCCTGGAGGTGTGTTGGTTCATTGTCCTGTTGAAAAACAAACGATTGTCCCACTAAGCACAAACCAGATGGGATGGTGTATCGCTGCAGAATGCTGTGGTGGCCATGCTGGTTAAGTGTGCCTTGAAATCTAAATAAATCATTGACAGTGTCACCAGCAAAGCACCCCCACACTATCACACCTCCTCCTCCATGCTTCACGGTGGGAACTACACATGCGGAGATCATCCGTTCACTTACTCTACATCTCACAAAGACACAGCGGTTGGTACCAAAAATAAAAAATTTGACTCATCAGACCAAAAGACAGAATTCAACCGGTCTAATCCCAGCTAGCAATGAAGAATCGGCCTAGAAGTGGCCCTCTTTCGGGGGGCTTGAATTGATTGAATCAACCCGGAATCGGGTGTCGGACTCGGCCGTCTACTGGAATTCAGCCGACTTTGCAGGCATCTTACCAGAATCCCACCGGAAGCGGCCCGATGCAATTGTGCGTCGCCTCATGGGTCTCCCAGTCACGGCCGGCACGGGTCTCAAACCAGCATCTGTAGCAATGCAGTTTGCACTATGATGCAGTGTCTTAGACCTCTGCTCCACTCGGGAGGCTCCAGCCACAAAGCTTTTAATGCTAATCAATTGCCTTGCAGAAAGTATCAAAACTATACTAAAATACTACACAGGACTCTTAAATAATGTAATTTAAATGTTAATGTCACACCCTGACCTTAGAGAGCCTTTTAATCTCTCATGTGGTTAGGTCGTGTGTGACTAGGGTACTCTAGTTTTTGTATTTCTATGTTGGCCTGGTGTGGTTCCCAATCGTTGTCTCTGATTGGGGATCATATTTAGGCAGCCTTTTCCCACTGGGTTTTTGTGGGATCTTGTTTTTGTGTTGATGCCTGTGAGCTCTACATAACGTCATGTTCATACTGTATCTTTTTGTTCTGTTACTTGAACTCTGTGAAGCATTTCTTTGGGCTGCAATTTCTGAGGCTGGTAACTCTAATGAACTTATACTCTGCCGCAGATGAAACTCTGGGTCTTCCTTGCCTTTGGCGGTCCTCACGAGAGCCAGTTACATCATAGCGCTTGATGGTTTTTGCAACTGCACTTGAAGAAACTTACAAAGCTCTCAACATTTTCCATGTCTTAAAGTAAATGGACGGTCATTTCTCTTTGCTTATTTGAGCTGTTCTTGCCATAATATGGACTTGGTCTTTTACCAAATAGGGCTATCTTCTGTATACCACCGCTACCTCGTCACACCACAACTGATTGGCTCAAACGCATTAAGAAGGAAAGAAATTCCACAAATGTACTTTTAACAAGGCACACCTGTTAATCAAAAGGCATTCCAAGTGACTACCTCATGAATCTGGTTGAGAGAATGCCAAGAGTGTGCAAAGCTGTCATCAAGGCAAAATGTGGCTACTTACAGTGGGGCAAAAAAGTATTTAGTCAGCCACCAATTGTGGGTACACTTCAACTACCAGTAACAGTGAGTAAAAACCTTGTGAAGACTTACAGAAAACGTTTGACCTCTGTCATTGACAACAAAGGGTATATAACAAAGTATTGAGATAAACTTTTGTTATTGACCAAATACTTTTTTTCCACCATCATTTGCAAATAAATTCATTAAAAATCCTACAATGTGATTTTCTGGATTTTTTGTCTCATTGTGTCTGTCATAGTTGAAAATTACAGGCCTCTCTCATCTTTTTAAGTGGGAGAACTTGCACAATTGGTAGCTGACTACATATATTTTGATTTGTTTAACACTGTTTTGGTTACTACATGATTCCATATGTTTTATTTCATAGTTTTGATGTCGTCACTATTATTCTACAATGTAAAAAATATACAAAATAACGAAAAACCCTTGAACGTGTAGGTGTGTCCAAACGTTTGACTTGTACTGTATGTAAATAATTCATCACAGCAGCAGTCCCATTCTCAGTTTCTCATGTCATGTAAACTCACTGTGGGAGAGGTTGGCGGTCGATGAAACATTCCCCTGAGGTACTGGGTTAGAACCATAGTGGCTGTGAACATGCAGGCTGCCAAATGCTTTGTCATTAGGGTGTGTGTGTGTATGTATTCATGTGGGAATGCATGTGTGTGTGTGTGTGTTTAAGTAAACATTCTCAAAGTGTGTGGTTGTAGAGAGTGTGGACTGTGTCACCTAGCATATATGGTTGTTTAGTACATGATGACTCGCTCATTCTCCTCCCTCCCTGCTTCCCTCCCCCTTTCTCTCTCACTCTCCTTACTTCCATCCCTCTTTCTCCTTCCCTCTCCCCTCTCTCCCTGCATGCCTCCCCCCATCTCTCTCTCTCCCCCCTCTCTATCCCAGCTGTCCTGTGTTGTCTCAAAGCTCTGGCTCAGTCTGTCACCAGAATGGGACATATGTGATGATGTGGCATGTGCTGTGGTCCACTGGGTTGATGTGATTCCATACGGGCCTCTGGAGCAGCCTCTCTCTCAGCTGTTCAGACAACCATAGTAAATGAAATTACAGTAGGGTACACACTGCGTCAAACTCACTCCTGAGAGGGATCTGTTTATAATGTAGCCTTCTACCACCAGTTTTGGAGACGCACTTGCTCTGAAGGCTGTAACGGTAGTTGATTTTAGTGCTCATTTTGAGTACGCAAACTAAAATAGCTTAGTTTCTCTTCGAGACAGAGCATGAGAACAGGCCTAGAGTAGAGCCAGATCACACGGACGCTGTTAATTGGGTTTACGAGACTGCCGTGAGCCTGTTCTAAAAATGACTTGTAGCTGGACAGGCTTTATTGTTCACTGGGATCAAAGACCACCTGGCTTATGTGCAGAGAAGTCTTAAACAGACGTACTGTTAAGAAATGGTTCCTTGTTGACTTATTTATGGGACAATATAGGCTGGATGAGACGTTTTATGAGATTTAGTTTCATCTGTTTTATTCGTAGCATGTGTAGTAATCTCTTTTTGGCGTGTTCATCGAAACACAGATGGTATCTTGTAATGTTTAATTGGTGATTTGTTTCATGTTGATAATCCTGAGCTGCAATAAACTCTGTAAACAGCAATTTGTTTTTAGCTTAATCCCTTGTCTTTCTGTAGTGTCAATTACATTTCAATGAATCCCTTCTCTTTCTGTAGTGTCAATTACATTTCAATGAATCCCTTCTCTTTCTGTAGTGTCAATTACATTTCAATGAATCCCTTCTCTTTCTGTAGTGTCAATTACATTTCACTGAATCCCTTCTCTTTCTGTAGTGTCAATTACATTTCAATGAATCCCTTCTCTTTCTGTAGTGCCAATTACATTTCAATGAATCCCTTCTCTTTCTGTAGTGTCAATTACATTTCAATGAATCCCTTCTCTTTCTGTAGTGTCAATTACATTTCAATGAATCCCTTCTCTTTCTGTAGTGTCAATTACATTTCAATGAATCCCTTCTCTTTCTGTAGTGCCAATTACATTTCAATGAATCCCTTCTCTTTCTGTAGTGCCAATTACATTTCAATGAATCCCTTCTCTTTCTGTAGTGTCAATTACATTTCAATGAATCCCTTCTCTTTCTGTAGTGCCAATTACATTTAAATGAATCCCTTCTCTTTCTGTAGTGTCAATTATTTCAATGAATCATTTCATTTCATGAATCCCTTCTCTTTCTGTAGTGTCAATTACATTTCAATGAATCCCTTCTCTTTCTGTAGTGTCAATTCCATTTCAATGAATCCCTTCTCTTTCTGTAGTGTCAATTACATTTCAATGAATCCCTTCTCTTTCTGTAGTGTCAATTCCATTTCAATGAATCCCTTCTCTTTCTGTAGTGTCAATTACATTTCAATGAATCCCTTCTCTTTCTGTAGTGTCAATTACATTTCAATGAATCCCTTTTCTCTTTCTGAATAGTGTCAATTACATTTCAATGAATCCTTCTCTTTCTGTAGTGTCAATTACATTTCAACGAATCCCTTCTCTTTCTGTAGTGCCAATTACATTTCAATGAATCCCTTCTCTTTCTGTAGTGCCAATTACATTTCAATGAATCCCTTCTCTTTCTGTAGTGTCAATTACATTTCAATGAATCCCTTCTCTTTCTGTAGTGTCAATTGCATTTCAATGAATCCCTTCTCTTTCTGTAGTGTCAATTACATTTCAATGAATCCCTTCTCTTTCTGTAGTGTCAATTACATTTCAATGAATCCCTTCTCTTTCTGTAGTGTCAATTCCATTTCAATGAATCCCTTCTCTTTCTGTAGTGTCAATTACATTTCAATGAATCCCTTCTCTTTCTGTAGTGTCAATTCCATTTCAATGAATCCCTTCTCTTTCTGTAGTGCCAATTACATTTCAATGAATCCCTTCTCTTTCTGTAGTGTCAATTACATTTCAATGAATCCCTTCTCTTTCTGTAGTGTCAATTACATTTCAATGAATCCCTTCTCTTTCTGTAGTGTCAATTACATTTCAATGAATCCCTTCTCTTTCTGTATCAATGAATCCTTCTCTTTCTGTAGTGTCAATTACATTTCAATGAATCCCTTCTCTTTCTGTAGTGCCAATTTCATTTCAATGAATCCCTTCTCTTTCTGTCGTGTCAATTACATTTCAATAAATCCCTTCTCTTTCTGTAGTGCCAATTACATTTCAATGAATCCCTTCTCTTTCTGTAGTGCCAATTACATTTCAATGAATCCCTTCTCTTTCTGTAGTGTCAATTACATTTCAATGAATCCCTTCTCTTTCTGTAGTGCCAATTACATTTCAATGAATCCCTTTTCTTTCTGTAATGCCAATTACATTTCAATGAATCCCTTCTCTTTCTGTAGTGCCAATTACATTTCAATGAATCCCTTCTCTTTCTGTAGTGTCAATTACATTTCAATGAATCCCTTCTCTTTCTGTAGTGTCAATTACATTTCAATGAATCCCTTCTCTTTCTGTAGTGTCAATTACATTTCAATGAATCCCTTCTCTTTCTGTAGTGCCAATTACATTTCAATGAATCCCTTCTCTTTCTGTCGTGTCAATTACATTTCAATGAATCCCTTCTCTTTCTGTAGTGCCAATTACATTTCAATGAATCCCTTCTCTTTCTGTAGTGCCAATTACATTTCAATTAATCCCTTCTCTTTCTGTAGTGCCAATTACATTTCAATGAATCCCTTCTCTTTCTGTAGTGCCAATTACATTTCAATGAATCCCTTCTCTTTCTGTAGTGCCAATTACATTTCAATGAATCCCTTCTCTTTCTGTAGTGTCAATTACATTTCAATGAATCCCTTCTCTTTCTGTAGTGTCAATTACATTTCAATGAATCCCTTCTCTTTCTGTAGTGCCAATTACATTTCATTGAATCCCTTCTCTTTCTGTAGT
Source organism: Oncorhynchus gorbuscha (assembly GCF_021184085.1). NCBI lineage: Eukaryota > Metazoa > Chordata > Actinopteri > Salmoniformes > Salmonidae > Oncorhynchus > Oncorhynchus gorbuscha. Next base: position 59,294,316 of record NC_060195.1, on the reverse strand, counting down.
GTCAATCACATTTCCGTTAATCCCTTCTCTTTCTGTAGTGTCAATTACATTTCCGTTAATCCCTTCTCTTTCTGTAGAGTGAATTGAATTTCCGTTAATCCCTTCTCTTTCTGTAGTGTGAATTGAATTTCCGTTAATCCCTTCTCTTTCTGTAGTGTGAATTGAATTTCCGTTAATCCCTTCTCTTTCTGTAGTGTGAATTGAATTTCCGTTAATCCCTTCTCTTTCTGTAGTGTGAATTGAATTTCCGTTAAAACATTATTTGTGATGTTTTTTTCTCTCACTATTATAGCTCACATTAAGAATGTTTCCATTTTCCCTTGTGGGCCTGTCAATGTCTCAAAGGAAATATGATGTAGTCGAATACGTGGATACGTGTGCAACAACATCTGCGTCCAAATATTCAATGAGTAATCACAGAACAATCAAAACAGTAACGATCGTAATCTAAAGATCTCTATCGTTCACACACAAACACATTCACTCAGAGGGCGGCACACATCTTTCATCCATGCACGACCAAACACACGCTCTCTCTCTCTCTCTCTCTCTCTCTCTCTCTCTCTCTCTCTCTCTCTCTCTCTCTCTCTCTCTCTCTCTCTCTCTCTCTCTCTCTCTCTCTCTCTCTCTCTCTCCCTGAGAATATGGTATTTACATTCCTCTCTCTCACCCTCCCCTTCCAGAATGCATCCCCCAGGCCTTCGGTATGGCCCTGTCCCAGGTAATCGCCAACGACCGGACCCACAGGCAGCGCCAGGACGGCCTGCGTCAGGACCCTCCTCACAGGGAGGAGCATAAGGACCCGTCGGACCTGGTGTCGTCCATCCTGCAGTTTGCCACCAAGAGGTCCACCAATAAGGAGCTGTCCAGCAGTAACTCCTCCCTCAGCTCCACCTCAGAGACAGCTAACGAGTCCACGACGCCCAACACGCCCGAGGTTGCCCCGCGGGCGCGCAGGAGGGTGAGGGTCTCCCCCCACACACCTACTGTACCAACTCCATGCAAACACTCCATCGTTGTGCGTGTGTGTTTGTGTGTGTGTCTGTGAACTCAAGTAGACGTCAGCTTGATAATGCTGTCATTGTGGTCTGCAGGGGGGCATGTCAGTGGACTCCATCACAGACCTGGACAATAACCAATCCCGCCTTTTGGAGGCGCTGCAGCTCTCTCTGCCCGCTGAAGCGCCCAGCAAGAAGGAGAAGCACCGGGACAAGAGGCTGAGCCTCAACCCTATCTACAGACAGGTGCCTCGCCTGGTGGACAGCTGCTGCCAGCACCTGGAGAAGTATGGTACGAATGAACACAGCCCCTCTCACTGACCAGACCTGGGGCCTGTTCAGTAGGGCACAATATAGCAAAAGGTTTTGCAAAGGAAAACAAAAACGAGCACAGGAAGCACCTCCCTGTTTCAAAACGTTTCCTATGTGCTGGACACGGCTCTATTCCTGTCGTCAGAATCCTGGTCTTTGTCCGGGATCACTCACCCGATCTGACCCTACAGGGTTCAGGCTGTTGGAGTTTCCAGCCCCACGTCTTTACCCCACCCTGCACTGCCCAACCAGCCCCACATCTTTACCCTGCCCTGCACTGCCCAACCAGCCCCACATCTTTACCCTGCCCTGCACTGCCCAACCAGCCCCACATCTTTACCCTGCCCTGCACTGCCCAACCAGCCCCACATCTTTACCCTGACCTGCACTGCCCAACCAGCCCCACATCTTTACCCTGACCTGCACTGCCCAACCAGCCCCACATCTTTACCCTGCCCTGCCCTGCCCAACCAGCCCCACATCTTTACCCTGACCTGCACTGCCCAACCAGCCCCACATCTTTACCCTGCCCTGCCCTGCCCAACCAGCCCCACATCTTTACCCTGACCTGCACTGCCCAACCAGCCCCACATCTTTACCCTGACCTGCACTGCCCAACCAGCCCCACATCTTTACCCTGACCTGCACTGCCCAACCAGCCCCACATCTTTACCCTAACCTGCACTGCCCAACCAGCCCCACATCTTTACCCTGACCTGCACTGCCCAACCAGCCCCACATCTTTACCCTGCCCTGCACTGCCCAACCAGCCCCACATCTTTACCCTGACCTGCACTGCCCAACCAGCCCCACATCTTTACCCTGACCTGCACTGCCCAACCAGCCCCACATCTTTACCCTGACCTGCACTGCCCAACCAGCCCCATATCTTTACACTGCCCTGCCCTGCCCAACCAGCCCCACATCTTTACCCTGACCTGCACTGCCCAACCAGCCCCACATCTTTACCCTGCCCTGCCCTGCCCAACCAGCCCCACATCTTTACCCTGACCTGCACTGCCCAACCAGCCCCACATCTTTACCCTGACCTGCACTGCCCAACCAGCCCCACATCTTTACCCTAACCTGCACTGCCCAACCAGCCCCACATCTTTACCCTGACCTGCACTGCCCAACCAGCCCCACATCTTTACCCTGCCCTGCACTGCCCAACCAGCCCCACATCTTTACCCTGACCTGCACTGCCCAACCAGCCCCACATCTTTACCCTGACCTGCACTGCCCAACCAGCCCCACATCTTTACCCTGACCTGCACTGCCCAACCAGCCCCACATCTTTACCCTGACCTGCACTGCCCAACCAGCCCCACATCTTTACCCTGCCCTGCCCTGCCCAACCAGCCCCACATCTTTACCCTGCCCTGCACTGCCCAACAAGCCCCACATCTTTACCCTGCCCTGCCCTGCCCAACCAGCCCCACATCTTTACCCTGGCCTGCACTGCCCAACCAGCCCCACATCTTTACCCTGACCTGCCCTGCCCAACCAGCCCCACATCTTTACCCTGCCCTGCACTGCCCAACCAGCCCCACATCTTTACCCTGACCTGCACTGCCCAACCAGCCCCACATCTTTACCCTGACCTGCACTGCCCAACCAGCCCCACATCTTTACCCTGACCTGCACTGCCCAACCAGCCCCACATCTTTACCCTGCCCTGCCCTGCCCTGCCCAACCAGCCCCACATCTTTACCCCGACCTGCACTGATGATGATGTAGATGATGTAGAAACAAGGCCGTAGTGTCTGGCCATTCATTCCTGACACTCAGTGAACCGACTTTTCAATCCTTCTCAATGTCAACCGCTGGGTTTACTCCCCACGCTCTCCTGCAGTCTTTAAATCCTCACTTGCTGGACTTAGAGTTAGGAGCTAAAGTCCTCTAAGGCGTGAATGGGCCACAGCAGCGTAGGTTTAGGTTTGATGGCTCATGATGTCTGTGTTGAAAGAAGGCTTATGGCGGCTACGTCTTCACGTCTCTTCCATCTGTGATTATTCGGCTTGAGTGTCTCTTTGACCAGTGGAGGATGATGCTCACTTATGTCCTCTGTCGTTTCTTCCTACAGGTCTTCAGACGGTGGGGATATTCCGAGTGGGGAGCTCCAAGAAGAGAGTGCGGCAGGTGAGAATCTGGGAGAGGCACTTTTTGATACCTCTCACACATTGCTGCACAAAGCTGTTGTTTCAGCTCACCATGAGCGGTCGGCGACACCTTATAACATAATCAAGATCATAGGTGATCTTGTAGTGTTGACTTAGTTGAAGCATTGGTTGTCATGAACTACACATTTTATTAATTGACTGTTCTGGTTGACTATATGGTTTTATAAGTACTTTTTTTTTTAGAGGGGCCCATGCTAATTCCATTATATTTCTGCATACTGTGATATAGATAGAAGCTATTAAAATGCAGATATATTAACAGAATATATTTATATTCATGCATTGGTTTTGATATTGCCGCCGCCTCGGAGAATACACATCCACTTAGCATTAGTTCAGCGTATGCTATGAAAGGAAGCAGAGCAAATGAACTTGTCTCTCTGCTGAAGAGCCAGGCTCCTCTGTAGCCGTGGCCCTGCTCTACAAAGGGACGCAGTCGAGCCTTAATGCCATATTTGTAATTCAAGCAGGGCTTTTAGCATTCATTTCCATCCCAGGGCCTGTATTCAATTTCCATCCCAGTGCTGATCTAGGATCAGATTAGCCTTTTATATCATAATGAATCAGATTACACGGACAGGTATGTTTTGCCTATATTGTCCAGGTGTGGTTTTACTCTCTAGTCTTATTTTGCTCGCCGTAAATTTCTTTCCCTCCTTTTTTTTAAAAATGTCAGTTGAACATTTGCTTTTGGTTATTGTGGCAGAAAACTCCATTCGTTTTTAGTGTTGTTCTTGGACAATGTCTTTGTTTGAAGGGGATTTGAGTGTTTTCTGAGTTGTGTTCTCCGAGTTTGGACTTCTCGTGTTCTCTGTTTGCGTAGCTCATACGCAACGCTCACAATGGCAGATCTTAATCTTTCATTCAAGTCAGCAAAAACAAGCACTGGTGCCAGCCGGTTTCAGTCTCAGTCTTAAATGGTGTTGTTTCCGTTCTGTGGTGGGGAATTTATTTTTTATTTTCAACATCTCACCGTTTGAGGGAATACAATGCTCTCAGCGAGTTGAATCAAATTGTCACCATGTGAGACAATTTTACATGACTTCTCACTGTAGTTTGCTGACTGGAAAAAGAACAGACTAGATCATCGACATCACTTAAGGTTACTTAAATCTCAACCATCTCTCACTTAAGGAAGTACCTATATTGGCCGGCTACTTCCTGACAACTTTCAGATCTGTAACAAAGTTTGTTTAAAAAAAATCTAAAACACAAGCTATAATCACACTTCGATATACTGCTTAATCAAATACAATACTTGGTTATAATGCTTATCTTACTGGACAAAGTGGACCCATTTGAATCCTGAGTAATGCGAGGGGTCAGATTGTGGAGTAAGTAGGTTGATACAGTATGGGAACAGAACCGGTCGGACCAGGACTACCTGTGAGAATGTTTTCACCGCCAAGGTCACACCTGGTGTGTGCATACCTGTGTATATCTGTGTATATCTGTGGGTATCTGTGTGTCCCCGTAATGTGTGTGGAATGTATTTATGTGAATCTGTTTGAGTGTTTCTCTGAGTTCACTTTCTAACTGTAGTCGCTGTAAGCAGTAAAGTACACGGTATATCTCATGTTCTGTTTAACTCTGTACTCTTAGCTGAGGGAGGAGTTTGACCGGGGAGTGGACGTCCAGTTGGATGAGGAGCACAGTGTCCACGACGTGGCCGCGCTGCTCAAGGAGTTCCTCAGAGACATGCCTGACCCTCTCCTCACCAAGGAGCTCTACACTGCCTTCATAAACACCATGTGTGAGGACACATCAACTTCACTACTTATGAATACTACTCTCTGTGTGTGCAGTAGTAGACTCACTCTTTTCCCTAGGCCCAATCACCTTGGTTGGCCTCTTTCAGTAGGACACACCCTCAGATTGCACTAAACCCACACTTAAGAGTGTATACTTGAGTCAATGACACACAGACATGTTGTATGCTCTGTAAATGTTGGGCTTTAGCCTACCAGAGTGCACACATTGTGCCAAATGTGTATGTGATTGTCGTTGTCTACATGTATGTCTGTGCATGTATATCTGGCTATGTGTATGCACTGTATGTGAGAGTGTGACATATTTCTAATGATTTAGACCGAATCTGTTATGCACGTGAGTGAGGACCCAAAAGCGGTTTAACAAATACAGAGTCCTTTAATGTCAAAACACAGGGAAGACATAGATCCTCTTCAGATGTATATAATGGCAAAATAGACAACCCGCAGAGAGGGCGACAAATGAATCATAAAGTCCTTCTGATATTTTCAGAAGAGTCCCCTTCTTAGCAGCAGAGGAGAATAGCTGGGTTAGCGGCGACAGACTGCTGGTCTCTCTGGGTAGGCGTGGGTCGTAGAGGACAGAGGTACCTGATCACACGTAGCATCAGATGAACAGGCAGATTCCGACAGGACGGGACAAGGGTGAAGCAAACGAGACGATAGTTTGGTTCTGGCATGAGAAACTCAAACGAGAATCTGACAAAGACAGAAGCAGGAACAGAGAGAGAAATAGAGACCTAATCAGAGGGAAAAAGGGAACAGGTGGGAAAAGGGTGAACGAGATAGTTAGAGAAGATGAGGAACAGCTGGGGGAAGGAGAGGAAGAGAAGGTAACCTAATACGACCAGCAGAGGGAGACGGAGTGAAGAGAAAGAACAGGAACAAGACATAATATGACAATACATGACAGAATCCTCACTCTTAACCCCTGACATCTAACCCCTGACCCCTGTCCTGTTCCTCTGTAGTGCTGGACTGTGAGGAGCAGCAGAGTGCCACCCAGCTCCTGGTTTACCTCCTGCCAGCCTGTAACAGAGACACCCTGACCTCTAAACTCTAACCTCTAACCCCTGACTCCTGTCCTGTTTCTCTGTAGTGCTGGACTGTGAGGAGCAGTGGAGCGCCACCCAGCTCCTGGTTTACCTGCTGCCAGCCTGTAACAGCGACACCCTGCACCGCCTCCTGCAGTTCCTCTCTACCGTGGCCAACCACGCCCACGACAGCCAGGACAAAGACGGACAGGAGGTGAGTCGAAGACCCCTCTGTTACCCCCACCACTCCCCATGATTCCCAAAACAACCACAAGCCCCTACCCCCTAGACCTCCCTAGAAACTAGATCTGAGAGGATTGGATAGGTGTGTAACCGGCGTCAAGCTGGCATTTCAACAGTATAGCTTCCTCCCTCCCTGACTCGCACTGAGACTAGGTCTCTAACTCGCACCGAGACTAGGGGCCCAAGCTCTCAGGAACGCGCAATCAAAACATTGTCATGTAATTGTGTCCCTCTGACGCACAGTGACTGATTTGGTCTCTTGTTCTTCATGGTAGTTGTCCAATCTGTTTAACTAGTTATTTTCCTGAAGCACTCAATGAAAATAAAAGGAAACTCAATATAGTATTCTATGAGGTCAATATAGTACTCTATGAGGTCAATATAGTAGTCTTTGAGTCAATATAGTATTCTATGAGATCAAAATGGTATTCTATTAGTATAGTATTCTCTGAGGTCAATATAGTATTCTATAGTATTCTATGAGGTCAATATATTGTTATATCTGGTCAAATATTTTTTTTTAAATCAGGAAGTATAATGAAAAAGAATTGTTTTCCATGGTGTGTCTCTTTGTTAAAGACAATCAATTGCACTTGTTTGTCTAGTATGTGATTCCATGCTACTGTATGCAGGAATCACCTACAGGACAAACTAAAACTGAATGCACTCCCTGTACTGTTAGTTGTTTAGATATAACTGTTTGATAAGCAGCTGGCATTATTGTTATTCCGATGTCCTCATCTCCTCCAGGTGACGGGTAACAAGATGACCTCTCTGAACCTGGCCACCATCTTTGGTCCCAACCTCCTCCACAAGCAGAAGAGTTCAGACAAGGAGTTCAGTGTGCAGAGTTCTGCCCGCGCAGAGGAGAGCACTGCTGTTATCGCTGTCCTCCAGAGGATGATCACAACCTTCCACTCCCTCTTCATGGTGTGTGGGGGGGGGGGGGGGGTTCCTTGTGTGTCCGTGCCTGCGCACATATGTCTGTGTTTGAATAAAGATATAAACATACTATGTGTGTGTGTGTGTGTGTGTGTGTGTGTGTGTGTGTGTGTGTGTGTGTGTGTGTGTGTGTGTGTGTGTGTGTGTGTGTGTGTGTGTGTGTGTGTGTGTGTGTGTGTGTGTGTGTGTGACAGGCAGGTACTGTAATGTTTTTACAGTAATGTATTCGTAATAGCCAGCAAACAAGCTACAATTAATTATCACTTTAGATTGGCCAGTAAGTAAGACTCCGTTGTGAGTTCATTGTATACACTACATACAGGTGAGGTGACGCAGTTGTAGAGAAAACAACTGCATAACCTACATTGTGTAAACTCAAATCTGTTTATGTAGTTACCATGTCAAATACATGGGCTTAACACTGACACATTTGATGATCTCTCTATGTCCTGGGTCCATGTACATCCATTCAATTTCCATTACCTCTGCCTGTCCTCTTTCATCACACATCCCTCCCTCCCTCCCTCCCTCCCTCCCTCCCTCCCTCCCTCCCTCCCTCCCTCCCTCCCTCCCTCCCTCCCTCCCTCCCTCCCTCCCCTCCCTAGCAGTGCCACTCAGTAAAATATACCTGCATCCCAAATGGCACCCTGTACCCTATACAGTGCACTACCTTTGACCAGCGCTCACAGGGAATACAGTGCCATATGGGACAGAGCCTGTGTTTAAGTTAGAGAATCTCCAGGCTTTACCAGACAATGGCTCTGTCTTATAGAATGAAAACAAAGCTCTGTGGGCCTTTGTTAGTGCTGTAAGAGCGGATCCTGGACCTGAATAAAGGCCTTAGGGCCCAGTTCAGGACCACTACAGATCACAGACATCTGAGACAGTGCCAGAGGGACTTATGGGCCAATCCCTTGCACTGATTTTCCCGACACCACCACCACCACCATTTCCCTGAACAGAAGTTGTATTCGTTGAACTTTGCAGAGGTTGTTTTCCCCTCCGCTCAGATCATGGAATTCAGGGTAGAGTGGCGGGACAATGGAAAGAGGTCTTGTTAGGTTCTGAAATGTTATCCCTGGTGTTTTTCGACTGGGCTGGGTTGTTTGCTGAAGGTCCTGACGTAAACCAATGAAGATGTTTGTAGCTCTTTAGTTGGATGTGTTTGGACTGTCGTGCTTCATTGCCAAATCACTTCTTTTATTACCCTTGTATTTTACTGCCCGTTGCCCAGACACTATACATCAGGGATGGGAAACTTTGATGGGGGCAACAAAAAAAACGGGAACTCATTATGAGGGGCCGCAGTGGCTCGTGGGTCGGAGTAAATGTTATTTTTCAAGTTCATTTCCTGCAATTCCGCACATTTTGCCATGGGGCAGAGAGAAGATTTAGCAATTGTATAACTCATTTAATGTAATTCTAATCATTTTGCCATGGGGCGGAGAGACAAATGTGCAGTTTTACAGCTAATTTCCTGCAATTCTACATATTTTCCCATAGGATGGAGGGAAATGTTGGCAGTTTTTAATATGATAACTGATCATCAATGGTATAATTGAGTGACTGCTGATGCACAACCAAGTTTCGAAAAAGTATTTTTGTTGGCCACCAGTTGCCCTTCCCTGCTAAACATGGATCCATAGACCGGTATTTAATAGGCTTCAATGTTATACTATGTGTTCATGTATTGATTGGCTTGTGGTCACTGAACGTGAAGATGGAAAAAGTTACTCACTTTCACCATGATGTTGTCTTGGACAATAGCACCCCCTAGTGCTCTAGCATGTGCCATTACATACATAAACCATTTTTTTTGTACATGTTTGGTTATGTCTGTGGTTATCTGTGTGTAGGTGCCTCCCGACCTGCAGAATGAGGTCCTAATGACTTTACTGGAGACTGATCCTGATGTGGTAGACTATCTGCTCAGGAGAAAAGCATCACAGTGAGTACATTGTTTCCACTGCACATATCACAGTCACACATTTTGAGTACTCATGGAAAGTAGTTGCTTAGCCTGGTGTTCATGTCTGTTGAGAGAAAATGAAGAACCCATCATCTATGGCAATCTCTTTTTATTCTCTCTGCCCATCCTTTTCTCTCCCTCATCCATCCATCCCTCCACTCCACAGGAGTCTGGACGTGTTGAGATCGGAGGATCCTTTCTCCCTGAGCGAGAGGCGCTCATCCAGTGACTCCAACAAGGTCTCCAGTGGAGAGCTGTCCCCCTATGACAACAACTCCCCCATCCTGTCTGAGCACCCGGGGGAAGGGACCAGCCCAGGGTCAGAGAGGCTCTTTCATGTCCCAGAACAGTACACCCTGGTGAGGCAGGTGGAAGGACGGACACGGAACCCCCATGGGTCCAATCCCTGGGTCTCAAAAGGTGAGAGGACTACTGTCCAGTCTTACTTAGCTGTGGTTGATATGATCGTGGTGGTGGTGGTGATAATTAAGACGATGATGATGATGATTGTGGTGAAGGTGATGATGATGATTGTAATCTTGATGATGATGATGAGTATGACGGTCCCTAAACACGGTCATGTTCATTATGTCCTATATGTCAGAGGAGCATGCTAATATCTGGGGAGCTTGGCATTCCACTCTGAAACCAGGGCTGAAGGACCAGCCTTATGCAGGTAAGCTGTTGAAATGTAACAATCACATTTTTGGACTTCTACTTATCTTCGTTTTCGGACTTTTCCCATTGACATTTGTATCTCCAGGTTCCCATAGCAACATGTCAGAGGGCAGCTCACGCAGCTCCCAGGAAGGACTTGACTGTCTCCAAGGCGATGCCAGGCAGGTGGTACGACGGACACAGACCTCGCTGGGCGTGGCTGAGTGCAGGCCCCACCCCCCTGTGACACGGGTCTGCAGCAGCCCTCACGGCGAGGCGGGACGGCCGCTCCTCCTGCTGAGCCTCAACCCTTTGACCCCACCCCATCCGCATGCCAACAGCCAATCAGCAGCCAGCAGCGCAGAGGACCTCCCCCAGGGCATTAGACACCAGGCTATCCCCAGCCCTAACTCTGCCCACTTGGGTCCCTTCCTCTCAGGGCGTCCTCCCCCTCCCCCGTACAACAGCTCATCCTCCAGGAACTCCCCTGCTGCCTCTAAACCAGCCCAGCCTGTCTCCCCCTCCCCCGCCGCACCCCTTCACCAGCACCCCCTGCAGGGTGGGAGGCCAACGGTGCCACAGAACTCAGCCTCCCCCACCACGGACAGCATGGTACCCATGAGCCAGGAGTGGCAGGACTGGCAGAGGGACAGATGGCAGATCTGGCAACTCCTGTCCTCGGAAAACGCAGACACACTCCCAGAGACACTGGTGTAAGCTGGACCATCGGACCGTGGGGTAGTGTTAGCCATCCCTTCCTCCATCCCTCCCCTCCGTCCTTTCCCCCAAACATGGACGCCATGGGGTTGTTTACATGTGCAGCTGCTGCCTATACTACGGACTTGGTACGGAGTCACAAGTGTTTCCTGTTTGCTATGTATTGATCCGCGATTGATGTTGTATCCTGGGGACGCCTTTGCTTGTCATTAAATACTCCCTCTGAGCTGTTTGAGAGGATCAAAACTAGCTGTCAGCAAGACATACCTCAAACGTCAAGTTTATCAATTTGATTCACAGTTATTACTGCATGTCCACATTTCGATAAAGCCCCAGTTTAAATTGAACGGAATGTAATATGTAGAGGTGACTTTTGAAGACGGGAAGGTTTAACATTTATGGCAACAATTGATAAGCTACAGTCAATTTACCTGACCAATCCTACCCTTATATATTTACTGAAGTCATCACATATATTAGTGATCGCTGCTAAATATTCAGAGAGTATTTACTTGCTGATAATATATCCCGGTAAGTATCGTACGAGTTTGTATGAACAGAGTTTTATTCAATGTCAGTCACCAAGTAACAGAGCCCAGAGTACAGTTTTTGCAACAGTTTGTATATAATCATTCTAATGCATTTTAGGTTGAAACTTTTTTTTACAGGCTGTCTAAATGTTTGTGTTGTGTGGTTTTAACACGGTTTAAAAAGATAACGTCTGTCAGAGCTTTACTGAACAAAGTTGGGTTCTAAAAGAAAACTATTATTGCGATCAGTACAGTAATGTGCCACGTGCCAAAGTTCCTTTCCTCTCTCTTTTCAATCAAATGTTATTCTGGGCGTCTATAAAGTCTCATCTGCTTTCTCTCATTCCATAGGTGACGTTGTTCTTTTAGCTTTTGGATGTCACTTCACCATGGTTGCTACAGCATGGCTTATCGTACACGGTCAAATCAACATGATTCATTCCAATGATCTCCCTCATTCCATTAGGTGGTTGATGTCAAGGTTGTGGCTGCATAGGAGTATTTTTGGAAGCAGATTAAAAGACAAGACAGGTTCATTGCTGGCCTGACAGGTTCATTGCTGGCCTGACAGGTTCATTGCTGGCCTGACAAGTTCATTGCTGGCCTGACAGGTTCATTGCTGGCCTGACAGGTTCATTGCTGGCCTGACAGGTTCATTGCCCTGACAGGTTCATTGCTGACAGGTTCATTGCTGGCCTGACAGGTTCATTGCTGGCCTGACAGGTTCATTGCTTCATTGGGCCTGACAGGTTCATTGCTGGCCTGACAGGTTCATTGCTGGCCTGACAGGTTCATTGCTGGCCTGACAGGTTCATTGCTGGCCTGACAGGTTCATTGCTGGCCTGACAGGTTCATTGCTGGCCTGACAGGTTCATTGCTGGCCTGACAGGTTCATTGCTGGCCTGACAGGTTCATTGCTGGCCTGACAGGTTCATTGCTGGCCTGACAGGTTCATTGCTGGCCTGACAGGTTCATTGCTGGCCTGACAGGTTCATTGCTGGCCTGATTCATTGCTGGCCTGACAGGTTCATTGACAGGTTCATTGGACAGGTTCATTGCTGCAGGTTCATTGCTGGCCTGACAGGTTCATTGCTGGCCTGACAGGTTCATTGCTGGCCTGACAGGTTCATTGCTGGCCTGACAGGTTCATTGCTGGCCTGACAGGTTCATTGCTGGCCTGACAGGTTCATTGCTGGCCTGACAGGTTCATTGCTGGCCTGACAGGTTCATTGCTGGCCTGACAGGTTCATTGCCTGACAGGTTCATTGTTGGCCTGACAGGTTCATTGCTGGCCTGACAGGTTCATTGTTGGCCTGACAGGTTCATTGCTGGCCTGACAGGTTCATTGCTGGCCTGACAGGTTCATTGCTGGCCTGACAGGTTCATTGTTGGCCTGACAGGTTCATTGCTGGCCTGACAGGTTCATTGCTGGCCTGACAGGTTCATTGCTGGCCTGACAGGTTCATTGTTGGCCTGACAGGTTCATTGCTGGCCTGACAGGTTCATTGCTGGCCTGACAGGTTCATTGCTGGCCTGACAGGTTCATTGCTGGCCTGACAGGTTCATTGTTGGCCTGACAGGTTCATTGCTTTACCTCTCACTGCATTTGTCTGATTGATATGGGATTTTAACTAGATATTTGCACTCTGGGAATTGCCAAAGCTTTTTTAATTCCTCCTTTTCAACAACAAAACAAGCACGTCTCTTGCTTTTGTCATTACGTGCACTGTCTGCCACTATAACTTACCTTTTTGCTCCCAAATGCATTAGTAGTCTCCAATCATTTCCCAGTTTTGTGGATATTTGCTGGCAAATATTGCACACTTTCCAAATGGGGGTTTGGGTGGTTATGTTTGTTTCAATCCGTCCACATGTCAGAGGAATTTGATGTGTGATAGACATTGGAATTATTTACAAGGATTCACACATTTCTACATGTCTTTGCAGTGTCCCACAAAATGACAGTACTTGTTTCAAAAATCTTTACTTCTATAAAAAACGCTTTCAACAGCTTGTGTTTCTAAGCCATAGATCCATGCTCTTTGAAAATGATTTGATACCCCACATTGCTTTGTGGTTGTCAATTTTCTTTTTGTTGTAGCATGTCATCCAAGATTTATTATCTATCATGTCTGTTCAGTACTGTAACATATCAAATAACAATTTTTTACTCACCCAAAAAAAATCTACAAACACATGTATAAGGCCCGAGTTTTGACCTCATATTTTGTATTGTGTGTCGTCTTAAATATGCCATGGTGGAATTAAACGTGAAAGAAGGTGTTTTGTGTACTTGGTTGGTTAACAGCTTGTGCCCTGATACACCTTTTACCAGTGGCGATGTAACCTAATGTATAATGTTTGACGGTGTAATAACAGTGTAGAACCAAAAGGGGGGACCCTAGATCTTTTTGCTTAGTCATCTTGTCCACAGGTCATTCGAAAGGTATCTAAATCCTCCACATCATCCTTTATCATCCAACGCTCTTTTAAAACAATTTGGATATAGTCGGATATAATTCTTCACCTTGAAAGAGGAAAAATCATATGAAAAGAGAGAGGAGGCGAGAGGGCGGAACGAGAGAGTGTGGAAGGGAGGAGGTAAGAGTGAAGACCAATAACCTCCATGTTAGAAACCTGAGATGAGAACGTTCCACGCATGGCGGCTTTAATTCCACCTGAGCTCAGGAGAAGTTCCTAAATCTGTTTACGGCGTAGAACAGACCTGACAATTCACTTCCAGGAGATCATTACCCACAGCTTAATTGGTCATGTCCTGCTAATCCCGTGTGTAAAGTACAGCCAGAGAGATATGGGCAGAAGACACAATGACTTTTTCCACCGACGTCAGAACATCATAGGAACATGGTCGACTCTTTGATGATTTGACGATTGATTAAGCTATTCAGTAGGTCATTTCGTGCAATTACTTGCAAACCATCAACTATAAGTATTTTGAACATTTGAAAATGAATCAAATCTCCTAGCTCAAAATAGTTCAAAGGGATGTTAAGCCTTCTGTGGAAAATTGCTTCCATAAAACAAAATCATTCTGATTTGTGCAATCAGACTGTATACTGATCTGAAAACGGACTTCCTCGAAGATTGCTGACATTCAATGGTGCAGTGTCCCATGGACTGTTCAGAATCCCCTCTGGTTTGGCATCCAATCCGGCAGCCAAAGCATGTGATTCAAGTATTTCCTTTAAAGCCTGTGGTTCACCCAATCGGAATTCCAATCACTGTGTATCTGTAGACCACTGAATATTTCCCTCCTTTTTTCCCCAGAAGTCAGCGGTAGGTCTTTACCATCCTTACTCAATTTGGGCTCAATTTCCCCTTAGCCTGGTGTAAGCACAGACACAAAGGAGAGAAAGGATACAAGACACAATGAATCAATTTACTTGACTATTCAGAGGACCATCTGATTTTTTTCTCTCTCAAGTTATCAATGAGTACATCTTACTGACATCAACCACTTAACTAAGAGAGGGATACATTCTTCTATTAGTTCCCAGTGGATATATTAGTCTATGGAAAGCAGTGATCATACTCTACAGGTATGGAGCGGTGTAGCTATTTGCCCTTGTCCACCTGACATTAACCATGTATTGTAATAGATTGTCAGTGTTGCAGAATAATATAATAATAACATATAATAATATATATAATATATAATAATAATAATATATGCCATTTAGCAGACACTTTTATCCAAAGCGACTTACAGTCATGTGTGCATACATTCTACGTATGGGTGGTCCCGGGGATCGAACCCACTACCCTGGCGTTACAAGCGCCATGCTCTACCAACTGAGCTACAGAAGGACCAGAACAAGCAGATACAGTGGAGGCAGATGATCGCATGCAGGCCACAGTAATTCCCTCTGTCTCCGCGTTGGCTCTTGCAAAGTGGAACCATGGGGACCAGATGGTTCTGGAGCCAGACCCAAGGCTGACCTCAACCCTTAGCCCAGTGGAGGAGGAGTGGTTCTGTTCTGTCTCTGAGGTCCGCCTCCGCTCTGCTACCCTGCCCACGCAACGCTGTTTCATGGAAAACACTCCTGGTGGGAGAGCGGGAGGGAAGGAGGGAGAGGTGTGTGTGTGGGGGGGGGGGGGGGGACTGGTAGAGAGAGGAGAGGGAGAGAGAATGGAGAGAGAGAAAGAGAGAGAGGGGGAGACCGAGGAGAGAGAGAAAACAAGTGAAAGTAAGCTTCTTCAAAGAGATGAACACACACACCCCTGTGCCTTCAGGGAGAAGGTTTGACTGACTCTGTGTTCTCTCCTGAGTATTTCTCCACCTCCAGAAGTAATGTGAACTGTTTGGTATCTATCACAACTAGAAAGGAGTTGTACAACAAAAGCTCTTTTGTGGCCAAAAACCGACAAGCCCAGTAAGATCAAAGCTCAAACAATGACTACAAACAATGGCACACAATTACTTTTCTCCTTAGAAGCTTTCGTCTGTTACTGAATGCTTGCCCATGCATTGTTTCTGTTTTATTTCAATGTTCTAGTTATTCAAAGGAGCCCACCAAAGGATACCGTGAAAAGTCGCTATGCTGCTGACTGCTTACAGAATCTGTGATATAAAAAAGACTCACTTTTTGCAATCTGCCTTAGTAACGCGAGAGCGATGGCGACTGATGCTTGACTATCCCACTGGACACAGGCGTCAATTCCACGTCTTTTCCACGTTGGTTCAACGTAATTTCATTGAAGGGAAGCGGAACCGATGTTAATTCAACCAGTGGGTGCCCAATGGGATGTGAATATTAGGCCCGGTTCTTTTGTCTTCTGTCTCTTTTGGGCCCGCAGGACACGTCTGTTTTCTGGAGAGCAGCTTTGTTCAGAAGAACCTTTGCATGGACTGTGAAAACAAATATAGCCAATACAAAGCAGCTTTCTATCTGAGCGTGATGACATGGCCTCCTAACAGAATACGCCGACTGGCCTTTGATTTCTTGCTGCAGGGGGGTAAACAGTTGGTTGGTGTGAGCTGTGGGAGGTCAAGAAACCGTTGATGTACTGGAGTGTTTAGTTAGATGGAGCATATGTGGATCTATTTTTGTACATATTGTTTGCATGTGTTATGGTGCCCACTGCATTAATTAGCCTCTTATCCTCAATGTTTTTCTCACCATCACTGTGTGTGCATGCGTGTGAGTGTGCATGTGTGTGCATGCGTGTGAGTGTGCATGTGTTTGCATGCGTGTGAGTGTGCATGTGTTGCACAACGAAGGGTGTTTGAGCCCAGGAGGACCTCATTAGCAAAAAGGACCAGCAGCTAGCTGTATGTTTATTATCAAGATTTCTGACCCAATTGTCCCTTATTGTTATCACACAGTGAGAAAATGCTAAATATCATGGATTTTCGTGTTCTGTTACTGTTTTTGCCAAGGAGACCCACTAACGTTTTCCACATTAACTAAATAGCCTGCATAACGCTGTGTACCTTGGGCCAGCATTTTGATTCAACCCTAAGACAGTTGTGAATCAAGAACGCTGGAATACTTTGTAAACAATCATCCAGATGTGTTTTACCACTGGCTCATCTGCATCATGTTTGAGGTTGTGGTGGTCGGGACAGAGAGGGACTCTGATTTGACTGGATGCCAACAGTGCCCAGAGTGGATGGGCACATCATCAGGGGGGCTGGGATGCAAGTAGGATGGAAGATGGGCGATTCAGAGCTCTGTTAGCTCTGTTAGCAGCTGGAGGGGAGGAGGAGGAAGAGGAGGAAGGAGGGGAGGAGGAGGAGGAAGGAGAGGGAAGGAGGAGGAAGGATGGGAGGAGGAAGAAGAAGAGGAGGAGGAAGGAGAGGAGAAAGGAGGAGGAGGAGAAAGATGAAGAGGAGGTGGTGGAAGAAGAGTTGGAAGGAGGGGAGAAGGAGGAGAAAGGAGGAAGGAGAGGAGGAAGAGGAGGATCAGGAAGAAGGGGAGGAAGAGGAAGAGGAGTAGGAAAGAGAGGAGGAAGAGGAGGAGGGGTGGACAAAGATGAGGAAGAAGAGGAGGAGGGAAATGTATCCATCCGACCGTAACATTGTCCAAGGGGGATACGGAGCAAACACGGACTACACATGTTCATACTGATGCTAACATACTGTACTGTACTTATGGAAGCACATGCAAACACACACATTCACACACACGTACGAGCAGAAGTGTGCACACACACACACACACACACACACACACACACACACACACACACACACACACACACACACACACACACACACACACACACACACACACACACACACACACACACACACACACACACACACACACACACACACACACACACAGGGAGCAACGTACTGTAAAAATAATGGAAACACCAACATGAAACACAACAGAAATTTTAAATTTTGTTTCCATTGAACATGCCATACTAAAGGCACAATAAAGGCATTTGATGTAATTACATGAAGAGTGCCTTGCTTTGTATATTTCTATGTTTTGGTTGGTCAGGGTGTGATCTGAGTGGGCTTTCTATGTTGGATGTCTTGTTTGTCTATTTCTATGTCTGGCCTGATATGGTTCTCAATCAGAGGCAGTTGTCTCTGATTGGAAACCATATTTAGGTAGCCTGGGTTTCACTGTGTGTTGGTGGGTGATTGTTCCTGTCTCTGTGTTTTGCACCAGATAGGGCTGTTTTTGGGTTTCCACGTTTATTGGTTTTGTTAGTTTATTCATGTCTAGTGCCTTTATTAAAAAACACGCATAACCACCACGCTGTGTTTTGGTCTGCCTCTACTTCACCTAAAGAAAACTGTTACACCTTTCTTTTTGATGACCCATTTACCAAAGAGCACCTTCTGTCTGCCAAGATCTACTAATGTGTATCTTAGCAGCGCTTCCCTTACTCCTGTAAGGGAAGGGCCTGTTTTAATAGGCTGTGGGGCCACCACAAGCTACCAGAACAGCTTCAATGCGCTTTGGCATAGATTCTACAAGTGTCTGGAATTCTACTGGAGGAATGTGGCACCATTTTTCCTTGAGAAATTCCATAATTTTGTGTTCTGTTGATGGTGGTGGAAAACGCTGTCTCAGGCGCCGCTCCAGAATCTCCTATAAATGTTCAGTTGAGATCTGGTGACTGAGACGGCCATGGCATATGGTTTACATCGTATCCATGCTCATCAAACCATTCAGTGACCCCTCAACACACACAGATACCCTGCTTACCCTTCACACACACACACACACACACACACACCATTGATGTCTAAGAGGCCAGCTCAACACCGATAGCCCTGAAACAGCTGTGATCCCTCCCCATGTGAAAGCACATGTGTTCCATATCCTGCTCTTTGTCCGATCAAAGCCTACCGCGGGCCCTTACAGCATGGAACAGGCCTGTGTGAGCACGCTGAAAATAAAGGCCAACTCAGGTATGTCCTTCCTGTCTCTCTCACCTGAACACATATTGAATGTTCTGGGTGAAATCAATGTCGTGGGACAGTATCCTGTGTAGTTCTTGGTTTTTGGCTCAGTGGGTTCAGTGGGTTGGCTCATATGATTCACACCTTTAAACTAATCTAAGGTAACTTTTGCATTTTACCTCTCAATAGTAAGAGTAGGTTGGGGAAACATCTGCTGTAACTGGTCATTTCAGATAACATTTATAAGCATAGTGAAGTGATTCGGTTTGACCTAAAGAACTGTTCTAAGGTCAGGATATATTTTTAACCTTCCAATGGTAAGAGTAGGTTGGGGCAACATCTAGTGTACCTGGATCATACAGTAGGTCTGACAAGATTCTGCCTCTGAGAAAACAGTATGATAAATTACATTCTTCTAGGTGGCAAACAAACAAAGCACAAAAAACGCTCAACATGCCATAGAACATATGACATTGAACTATGACAGACATAGATCATATGCGGTATGTCATTACATGTCATGCAGAGTCCCCTTGACATCCTTTCCCAGTCGTTGATCACTCCCTGTCAGCAGCCGTGAAGCGTGACAATAGTGACTTCAGACCATGGTCACGTTCTCCATGGAGGTGTTTCCCCAGATCTCGGCGCTGTATGATGTTACCCATCATGCTGAAAACAGGAAGTGGAGGTCAGTAAGTGCTGAAATGAGGAAGTGGAGGTCAGTAAGTGCTGAAATGAGGAAGTGGAGGTCAGTAAGTGCTGAAATGAGGAAGTGGAGGTCAGTAAGTGCTGAAATGAGGAAGTGGAGGTCAGTAAGTGCTGAAATGAGGAAGTGGAGGTGTAACCCTCAAACCTCCTTTAGCCTTCCCAATGCATTTACTTGTACTGAAACAGAGAATGAATGAAGAACTGTTAGATGCTTGGAAGTAGCCCAGAGCTGCAAAGTGTAGTTGTCTCTGGCAGCCGTTGTCGAAAGGCCAAAGAATGCTTGAACAGATCACGAACATTCAGATGCAACGATATGCAACTTGATGGTCAACATTTGAAGTTCAAAAAACATGCACCTATTTTTTCATTATGGAACAATCATGCCAGTATGTAGTATTTCTTAGGATCTACATGAGCTGCTACCAAAGCAACAGCTACTATTCCTGGGGTCCGAAGAGGATCAGAACACCTACATCAGAACAAAACAACAGCCTACATCATTAAATAAATCAATACAACATACAAGACATTATTACAATTTGACTCTATTATTACAAATTACAATATAAAATCCACAATACCATAACATTACAATGTGTGTGTGTGTTCGTGTGTATGTTAGAGTGTGTATTCGTGTGTGTGTGTTTGTGTGTGGGACTCTTCACAGTTCGCATTGTTCCATGAGGAGTTGTTTCATTTGTTTAAAAAAAATTGGATTTTAAATGGAGTTACTTGATGTGGAAGAGAGTTCTACGTAGTACTGCACATTCCCCAGAGTCTGTTCTGTCTTGGGGACTGGGAAGAGACCACTGGTGGCATGTATTGTACGGATGTCTGAGCTGTGTGTTAGCTGTGTAACGCTGTCGCGTTGTGCCTTGAGGTGTTGTTTTATTCAGGTTTTTTTAAAATCTGATTTTACAGCTTCGCATGAGTTACTTGATGTGGAAGATGTCTGAGCTGTGTGTTAGCTGTTTGTACAGACAGTTCAGTGTTTTCTGCATGTCAATATCTCTCACAAAGACAAATAGTGATTCAGTCAATCTCTCCTCTACACCATTCAGATTCACAGTCAAGTCTATGAACCATGCCAGCATGACATTGTAGAGGAAACAAATGATAGAGAACATTCCTCAATCATCTTGACACTCTCAAGGGTGGTCCCATGTGTTCTGTGGGATGAACAGATGTGATAAGCCAATTTGAAAAGCACCGCGTCACATCAGGGGCACACGCAGTGTCTTTCAGTTTCACTGCACCATCGGTTTCCTAGGCGACAGCCTTGCCGCGTCTGACTGGCTGAGTGCAATTTCCTGTTTTGTTTTGATTGTGACAATCAGGTTGAATGGTCCCTCCAGCGGGGCAGCAGCAGGGAGATGCCCACTAGGAGTTTATTATTTCTGTCAGGGAGGATTGGTGCTAACTAACATCCCCCAATGCAAACACTACGCCAACTGCCAACGTGATGTGTTACAGCTGGGATCTGCCCTTCGTGATGTGACTGCATGTTGTTTGCAAAGGGGAAATGTGTCCTACAACCAATGCCTCTATTTATTTGGTTTATGGAGTAATTCTAACCTGTGACTGTAGAGCCGGTGGTCTGTTTTTTTTTACAAACATGTCTTCATACATTCATGAACTGCATGTATATGTCAACGCATACTCATACACGTGTCGTCTGTGACCTTAATATGATGCTACTCTACAGTAATGGAATGTCTCACGTGACATTTTCACCATGGGGTTAATCAAGTCGGACAATGTGAAAAGGACATGCCATCCAACAGTCAAAACCCATTAAATCAATACATCAACTACATCCGTGAAAGAAAGGGCTTGCAACTCTAACGCAGCCCATTTGTCCAGATGTTTGCATGCAGAGCGAACAGACTGTTATGAGTAAGATGTCCATTTTTCCATTTTAGCTGCACTGGCAGAGAACCAAACGGAGACTGTTTGGCTCGTGGTGCCAACAGACCTGACACAGACAGATTGTTTCTCTCCTATAAGAACTGTGACTACATGGGTGCGCCCCAAATGGCAGCCCATTCCCTATATAGTGGGCTATTCCCTATGGACCTTGGTAAAAAAAGTAGTGCACTATATAGGGAATAGGCTACCATTTGTGATGCAAGCCTTCTGTGAAGACATACTCAGTAAAATGTTTCGCATACCTATTTTGACATATGAGCGAATGGAGGTGTATGGGTACAGGACGTTCAGGGTAACTAGAGACAGGTACAGTCAGCTAATGGAAGTGTATGGGTACAGGACGTTCAGGGTAACTAGAGACAGGTACAGTCAGCTAATGGAAGTGTATGGGTACAGGACGGTCAGGGTAACTAGAGACAGGTACAGTCAGCTAATGGAAGTGTATGTGTACAGGACGGTCAGGGTAACTAGAGACAGGTACAGTCAGCTAATGGAGGTGTATGAGTACAGGACGGTCAGGGTAACTAGAGACAGGTACAGTCAGCTAATGGAAGTGTATGTGTACAGGACGGTCAGGGTAACTAGAGACAGGTACAGTCAGCTAATGGAAGTGTATGTGTACAGGACGGTCAGGGTAACTAGAGACAGGTACAGTCAGCTAATGGAAGTGTATGGGTACAGGACGGTCAGGGTAACTAGAGACAGGTACAGTCAGCTAATGGAAGTGTATGTGTACAGGACGGTCAGGGTAACTAGAGACAGGTACAGTCAGCTAATGGAAGTGTATGTGTACAGGACGGTCAGGGTAACTAGAGACAGGTACAGTCAGCTAATGGAAGTGTATGGGTACAGGACAGTCAGGGTAACTAGAGACAGGTACAGGCAACTAATGGAAGTGTATGTGTACAGGATGGTCAGGGTAACTAGAGACAGGTACAGTCAG
>NC_060195.1:59229492-59266992 GCF_021184085.1 Oncorhynchus gorbuscha | reverse complement strand
ATCTTGCCTTTCTTGTCCACCATCTTGGACGGGTCAGGTAATGACTTTATATTTTCTTCCTCCCCGTTTCATTCCTTCTTCTCCGTCCCACCCTTTTTTATTTTTCATTTTTTAAATTTCACCTTTATTTAACCAGGTAGGCCAGTTGAGAAGAAGTTCTCATTTACAACTGCGACCTGGCCAAGATAAAGCAAACCAGTGCGACAAAAACAACAACACAGAGTTACACATAAACAAACTTACAGTAGAAAAGAAAAAGAAACACAATAGAAAGGAAACATGGAAAAATCTATGTACAGTGTGTGCAAATGTAGAAGATTAGGGAGGTAGGCAATAAATAGGCCATAAAGGCACAATTTAGCATTAATACTGGAGTGATATATGTGCAGATGATGATGTGCAAGTTGAGATACTGGGGTGCAAAAGAGCAAGAGGGTAAGACATAATATGGGGATGAGGTAGTTGGGTGGGCTATTTACAGATTGGCTGTGTACAGGTACAGTGATCGGTAAGCTGCTCTGACAACTGATGCTTAAAGTTAGAGAGGGAGATATAAGACTCCAGCTTCAGAGATTTTTACAATTCGTTCCAGTCATTAGCAGCAGAGAAGTGGAAGGAAAGGCGGCCAAAGTAAGTGTTGGCTTTGGGGATGACCAGTGCAATATACCTGCTGGAGTGCGTGCTATGGGTGAGCTGATCACCATAGCCACTGTGATGTACACAGTGCAGTGTATGCATGACTTAATTGTTCCCCTTTAGGAAATCTGTTTAATTTGAAAGTGAGTGAGGCATCACCACGTTCCTTCCTGTCCACATGAATGTTTCAGAGCTGGTGCTCCCCCCCCTTTTGTGTCCCAGGAAAAATGTCCAAACACTTTCCCTTCACTGCTTCTCTCAGTTACCCTCTCATAGCTATACTGAAATAAAGATTTCTTATGAATTACTTATGTCTATAGCGTAGGCGGGCTAAGGCTTATGTACAGTAGGTTTTGTCCGTCGCCATAGAACTTCAGTTGTTGGGGTCATGCTCGCTCATGATCCTCTCCTGTCCAGGGAAAATAAATATTCAGCATGGATTAATATACAAGATCATATGCTGCAACCCACAAATCTGTTTACTAATGTTACAGGTGTACAAGGCAAGATCAGGACTTGGTTTTGCCCAGACATTATGTTTGAATAATGCATCATTATAGTAATGAAAGTGCATCGGTTATGTAATGACTGAATCCGATCAAAATACATGAAGCGACTAATGCACTATGGGCCAGTTGGATGAATTTAATGCAGAATATTTCTTTCTGTATTTTGGTTGGTTTGAAAATTGCTTTTGGGAATGATTTGCATTGAAATTGAATTGGGAGAAAAGTGGTTCAGACAATTGTGATGGATTTTTCTCAGGGGCGACCTAAGCGTACTGTCTACTCTGGTTGACTGATCGTAGTTGACAAACGGGTTTACTTATCTTTAATTTGTGTTCATTATTTCAAACTGAATGTTTTATCTCAAGGCAATGAATGACAGGAGAGCAAAGTGGACATAAGCAATGCTGGCCAAGATTACTCAATACAACAAACTAACCCAGTATATGTTTGTTTTGTCAATTTTGGGACAGACATAGTAACTTCTGGAAAACATACAGACTTTTTCCACATTTTTCCACATTTTGTTACTTTACAACCTTACTCTAAAATGGATTAAATAAAACAAAATCCAAGGGACTCTCGAGTGGCACTGCATCACAGTGCTCGCTGTGCCATTAGAGATCCTGGTTCAAGTCCAGGGTCGGTCGCAGCTGGCCATCACTGGGAGATCCATGGGGCGGCGCACAATTGGCCCAGCGTCGACCGGGTTAAGGGAGGATTTGGCCGGCAGGGATGTTCTTGTCCCATTGTGCTCTAGCGACTCCTACGGCTGGCAGGGCGCAATGCACGCTGACACGGTTGCCAGGTGTACGGTGTTTCCACTGACGCATTGGTGTGGCTGGCTTCCGGGTTAAGCGGGCGTTGTGTTAAGAAGTAGTGCAGCTCGGCTGGGTTGTGTTTCGGAGGACGCACGGCTCTTGACCTTTGCCTCTCCTGAGTCCATATGGGAGCTGCAGCGATGGGATTGGAAATTGGTAAATAAACAAAATCCTCATCAATCTACACACAATAGCTCATAATAACAAAGTGTAAACAGGTTGTTACAAAATGTATAAAAAAACTTTACTATGAGACTCGAAATTGAGCTCAAGTGCATCCTGTTTCCATTGATCATCCTTGAGATGTTCTACAACTTGATTGGAATCCACTTGTGGTAAATTCAATTGATTGGTCTGACAATGCAAAAAACAGGCCATATGAGGTCAAAGAAATCGTCCGCAGAGCTCCAAGACAGGACTTTGCCGAGGCAAAGATCAGGGGAAGGGGACCAAAACATTTCTGCAACATTGAAGGTCCCCAATAACACAGTGGCCTCCATAATTTTTAAATGGAAAAAGATTAGAACCACCAAGGCTCTTCCTAGAGATGGCCGCCCGGCCAAACTGAGCAATCGGGGGAGAAGGGCCAAGAACCAGAGGTGACCAAGAACCAGATGGTCACTCTGACAGAGCTCCAGAGTTCCTCTGTGGAGATGGGAGAAGGACACCCATCTCTGCAGCACTCCACCAATAAGGCCTTTATGGTAGAGTGGCCAGACGGAACCACTCCTCAGTAAAAGGCACGTGACATCCCGCTTAGAGTTTGCCAAAAGGCACCTGTCACATCTGGAGGAAACCTGGCACCATCCCTACAGTGAAGCATGGCGGTGGTAGCATCGTGTTGTCTGGATGTTTTTCAGCGAAAGGGACTGTGAGACTAGTCAGGATCGAGGTAATGCTTGGAATGTTTTGTCCTGTGAAACGCATTTAACAACGCCCACGTTAGTTTCTACTCCCGTCTCATGTCCTTATATTGGTTTTATAGTAAAACAGTGTGCTATTCAAACCTCCCCAAATACAGGTGTGCCAAGCTTGTAGCATCATACCCAAGAAGACTTGAGGCTGTAATCGCTGCCAAAGGGTCTGAA
This sequence comes from Oncorhynchus gorbuscha, assembly GCF_021184085.1. NCBI lineage: Eukaryota > Metazoa > Chordata > Actinopteri > Salmoniformes > Salmonidae > Oncorhynchus > Oncorhynchus gorbuscha. Next base: position 59,263,941 of record NC_060195.1, on the reverse strand, counting down.
TACTGATGTAAATGTCATATTTCAGTATTAATTTTTTTATAAATTTGTCATTATGGGGTATTGATTGAGGGGAAAAAATAATTTAATAAATTTTAAAATAAGCCTGTAACGTAACAAAATGTGTCAAAAGTCAAGGGGTCTGAATACTTTCCAAATGCATTGTAAAACAGACCAATTAAACACGGACACCAATTGAAACAGTTTTTGTACAGCTGCCTTTGAAATGATGGCATATTTCACTCCCAAATGTATGGGCTGGGAATAAGCCCTCATCTAGCGCAACACATACAAAGATGATGGTCTTGGTGGCACAGTTTGACATGGGATGATGGATTACAGGAATTTGTCTTGGCACTTTACTGTCAACTTTGATTAAGGTGTAGTCAGTGCTTGATGTGGGCCGGAGCTGTCTTGAGCGCCTTACCAGCACCTACAATTTTGGCATACCGGCTTCTCTATAATCACCAGCCCAGATTCACACACTGAGGCAAAAAAAGCTTGACCAAAGCGGAATGAAGGCGAGATCTGCATTAATTCTTCAGGATTGGTGGGTCCCCTGCGGGACGGTTGAGCTAACGTAGGCTAATGCGATTAGCATGAGGTTGTAAGTTAACCCACCAATGCTGTTAACTTCTTCAGGAAGTGAACCCACCAAGTTAAACAGCAACAGACAGTGGGCATTTCATTTCATGATTCCGCTTTGCTCAAGTTTATTTGCCGCCTAGTCTGTGAATCTGTGCGTAGTCTGTTTGAGATAGGGCAGATTGAAAACGCACCAGCCGGAATACGTATGATTCGCCGTTCCAAGTTGTCAAATTAGGATTTGCAAGGTCATGGAAAAGTCATAGAAATGAGTTTTATCATTTTTGTTCATGCAATTCATAAAGGCACACTTTCGAATATTATGAACACAAAAATGATTAACACAACTATCTGAATTCCAGCCATCATCGGAATGACCCTTCAGTGCGTGTCTATAGGTGCTGTAACTGTGCCGGCGGAGGCTGCTGAGGGGAGGGCGGCTCAGAATAACGTCTGGAACAGAGTGAATGGAATGGCATCAAACCATGTGTTTCATGTACCTGATACCATTTCACCGATTCCTCTCCAATCATTACCACGAGCCCGTCCTCCCCAATTAAGGAGCCACCAACCTCCTGTGGTGTGCGCCAGTGTGAGTGGGCCGTTGCCCGAGGTGAGGGAGCACGGCATTTCAGCAGCAGGTTAAAAAATAATGACAAACAGACTAAACAGCCAATTCAAAAACAACACTTGAAGCAAGAAGATATATCACTACAACTATGGCTAACTAACTACTAATGTCGTTGTCGCCTTTCAACCAGCACTGTAGAAAACCTAAATAAATCTGCAACGGGAAACTGGGATTCCCATGTAATTGCGCCAATGTTACAAATATTATAAGAATGGCCTAATTGACAAATAACTTGCTGAAACAATATTTGAGCCTTATATACATGTCTAGATACCTTGCTATGAAGTAGCCTACCTCGTCCATTGATCCCTGATTTATTGAATGAGGGAATTACTTCATAAAGACAAAAGAATTTGCTTGTGGGCCTAATGTTGCAATATTTTATATCACGGGTGGCGACCTTCCTCCGGGACAGCTACTAGGTGTGCAGGCTTTTGTTCAAGCCCGTTTTTTTTTTTCTTCCCACATTGTATCTTAAACAACAGCTGCTCAACAGGAACTTCTGTTGGATCAAAAGCCAGGGCAGCACACCTGGGAGCTCTCCAGATGTAGGGTTGACCACATGTTGACAACATGTGACTAACAGTGCAGTACTACTTTGTTGGGGGTTAAGTGCCTAAATCAAGGCCACAGTGGCAGGAGATGGTAGGCCTGTATGGGATCTGACACAGCAGCCTTCCAATGTCAATAATGCTTTCTTTTTCATGTAGGCTTTAATAATAATAATAATAGTCATGACAATTTGGTTGAAAGTCATTGAGACGTCACGGAAGAACTGTATGAACCCGTGTGAGTGGATAATCAGAGGTCTCTATGGTATAATGTAGTTTGTGAATTTCGGGGGAACACAGTCTGATGGACTTGGAAAAAGACAGCTCCTGCTCTTATTTCATCCCAAGTCAAGCACTGGGTGTAGTATTACTACATAGTCAGCCATATTTACATTTACATTTACATTTAAGTTTTAGGTTGTCCAGAGCGACTTGTTTGCAATCACCTTATGACATCCAGTGGGACAGTCACAAAATAGTCATCTAAACTAAGATGATTACAACCATATTGTTGGTTGTGTTGTTTTCTAAACGATCCAAAGTCAAAACTAAGATGAACAATATAGGGAGACGTTGCCAACACATTGAGTGCTGTCAACTGAAGTATGTCCAATTTTGCATTCATCTACAAATCTGCAAGATTACGGTGGCCAAAGCCAGAAATAACTTCATCATCATCTGGTCCTCTCCTCTCCTGCCCTGCCCGCTCTGTGGGCAATCCCAGCCACAGCGCTAAACTGCACCCAGGTCCAGCAGCGGGGTGGAGCTCCATGGATCTCCTTCCATTTCAGACAGTGGAACTTTGCTGAGGAAACATGGTATAATGCCTGGACAGACAGTGAAACTGTGACTCCAGCCAGTCCACTGTTTGCGTGTGGGTTCGTGTTGAGTTTCTTCTGGAAAACTGAGAGTCATTATCTGTGGTAATTAGTTTGGTTAACAGCTGCTTCGTTCTGCACAAACAGATTTGAGCATCATCTCTGGATTAGTTCATTTGCCTCGCTCCAGTGCTCCAGCCTACAGTACAGTATGACGAGTCCCAGCTGCCCTCGATGCTAACTTTCTTAGAGGAGTGAAGTGCACTGTATCGTACCAGGCCTGGGTCTTCGTGCCTCAAGCGAGAGTGCAACATGTTCCAATGAACAGCTGACAATTACATCTCCATGTGAAGGGAAAATACACACATCTAACTCTTTGCTGGGAACGTTTTAGAAGTATCATTTGATTCATTCAAGTGCAACAGTAGAGGTGACAATATACAGCAGCCATGTGGATGCTGGTTGATAAAGTTGATTGATAGTAGGCTGCAGAATGTATGTAACTACCGCTATGTCATCCCAAGTTGTCCGGATTAAGCAGGGACCAATGACTATCCAATGACTATCTAGTGGAAAATACTAGGCAAACATTGATTGATTGAAAACACTTTCAACTTGGCCATTTGCCCTAAAATCAGCTGATGTTAATCTACTTATGCACACTTTCGACATGTTTGTAAAAATCATTGACTTAGATGTGTGTGTGTGTGTGTGTGTGTGTGTGTGTGTGTGTGTGTGTGTGTGTGTGTGTGTGTGTGTGTGTGTGTGTGTGTGTGTGTGTGTGTGTGTGTGTGTGTGTGTGTGTGTGTCTATCTCTCTCTATGTGTGCAAGATTACCATAAATCTCAGCTGGATGAATCTCTATATATCTGATGGTGTATTTATGGAATGTTGTTTTGGTATAGCAGTCTCAGTCTGCCATAAGCAATTTCTGTAACTGAACTCACGAAAACACATTTCTTGTGCCCAGACTGACACTTGATATGCAGCGTAGCCATCTTGCCAGGGAGTTGTGAAAACAAAAATAGGGTAAGTTGTGTTTCGATGATAAACAGCCATGGCAACCACAACAGACAATTGAAGGCAGGAATAAATGAAAGAATAGAAATAATGATTTGTCCAAAAGTTATTGAAATAGTCAGTTGTCATAATTTGTGGTAGCCACAGGACCAAAACAGCAGAGAAGATGAGCTTCACACTTCAACGCTCTTAGTTGGTGCAGAAAGTGACCCACTATGCTCTTTACTTTCTGCATCTACTGTACCTCTGAGTCTACCTTCAATGGGATACTTTGAGATTTTGTCAATGAGGCCCTTGATCTTCTTCCCCAGAGTTAGATGAACTCGTAGATACCATTTTGTTTTTCCTAGCATGCTAGTAGATAACCATAGAATTCCAGTCATTGTGCTAACGCTAGCTACCATTGGCTCGTGAGACTACCTCTGACTTTGTTCATACTGGCTACAGATACATAAAAATGGTATTCTCAAGTTCATCTGACTCTGGGGAAGTAGATAAAGGGCCTCATTGCCAAAATCCCAAAGAATCTCTTTCTCTTTTACCCTAATTTCAATGTTTGCAACCCTGGTTGAAATGAAGTAAACAATACTGGTTGCTTACTTTATTCAAATCCAATGTTTTTTCCACATTGATTCCACGTCACAATACTGGACAAATTAAGTTGAAACAATGTAGATTCAACCATTGTGTGCCGAGTGGGACATTTGTGTTAACATATACACTTTTGTAGTTGATGACACACATCGCAAGTAACACACAGTGGGAAAATTAATTAGTGAATTAATTACATTCAAAAAACAACTACAAATCTAAAGTGATGAAACTCTCGGTAAACCTTGCTCTGAGAGCTGGCTTTAGTCACAAAACAAAAAATGTGCCAGAGATGTGTTTAAGTTTTCATGTGGCTCTGAAAGCCTTCAATTCCCTTAATTCCTTCAAAGCGTGATTGCTACTATTCGTCTGAGAGCACAAGGCTTCTTCTTAACGCCTCCTAAAGAGCTAAAACTGCATTGTTCAAAGATCCACTTGGCCAAGTAAGAATATATATTTATATACAAAATGAGAGGTTATGAAATATGCATCAATAAAAGTGGATGCTGCGGTTTCCCCTTTTCTTTGAAAATGCCTCGACATGATCTCCTTGGGGAGAAATACATGCATCCGATAGGGACAATACAGAAGGGCTCTTTATGCTGTTTGTGGGGTTCAGAGAACACAATCTGTCTATGTTCTCTTCGGGAAAATACCCAGATGAGAATAGTTCATCAGCGGTGGACTAATGACAAGAGTTTCAAAGTTATTTCAGGAACACCAAATGATGTGAAATCATCAGATTGTGGGTCTTTGCTCAGATCTTGCAGTAGAATGACAGTCCCTCTTCAAATGATTCACACCATTGTTTATTCTCAATTTCACCAAATGATCCGGCTCAACTCAATGTGCTGTCCGATCATAAGAAATGTGCCATGTAAAACAGCCGCTGGTATGTGCTGACATATTCAGGAAATTACTAAACCTGATACTCTCATTTCCAAACCTGAGGTCTGTTGTGTTCCAAAAATCTATAGAGGCCTGTGAAAACACTTTATAAAACAAATCCCTATCCCGGTGAAACAATGAAACATAGAATGAATGTTTTTTGTGCTTCTCCGGGGAGATTAACAATTTCTCGGCATGAACTGTACTCCATGTGAACACATGCATTGTGCAGTATGGGATGAAATCAATGAAAAAAATACAAGACACATGTTTGTTAAACGTGACGGAGTATGAGAGGATGACAGACATTCTCTAATATAATCAGGGAATAGTTCTCCTTGTCCCGCTCTCTTTTCCCCCTCTCTCTTCCCTCTGTCTCTCATTTATTTATCTCTGTATGTCACACCCTGATCTGTTTCACCCGTCATGTGCTTGTCTCCACCTCCCTCCAGGTGTCGCCCATTTTCCCCATTATCCCATGTGCATTTATATCTGTGTTTTATGTTTGTCTGTTGCCAGTTCATCTTGGCTCGTCAAGCCTACAAGCGTGGTTTTTCCCGGACTCCTGATTCGCTCTAGCACCTTGTTTTTCTAGTTTTTCCAGTTTTGACCACTCTGCATGCGCTGAGCCTCCTGATTCTGTACCTTACTGAGCACCTTGTTTTTCTAGTTTTTCCAGTTTTGACCACTCTGCATGCGCTGAGCCTGCCTGCCGTTCTGTACCTTACTGACTCTACCCTGGATTACTGACCTCTGCCTGCCCTGACCCTGAGCCTGCCTGCCGTTCTGTACCTTACTGACTCTACCCTGGATTACTGACCTCTGCCTGCCCTGACCCTGAGCCTGCCTGCCGTTCTGTACCTTACTGACTCTACCCTGGATTACTGACCTCTGCCTGCCCTGACCCTGAGCCTGCCTGCCGTTCTGTACCTTACTGACTCTACCCTGGATTACTGACCTCTGCCTGCCCTGACCCTGAGCCTGCCTGCCGTTCTGTACCTTACTGACTCTACCCTGGATTACTGACCTCTGCCTGCCCTTGGCCTGTCTTTTGCCTGCTCCCTGTTTGGTCAATAAACATCTGTGATTCAAACTGTCTGCATCTGTGTCTTATCCTGATTCGTGATACTATATCTCCCCCACTCTTTTTCTACCTCCCTCTCTCAGCAGAGAAACAACTGCACATTATATTTATTCTATCTAGCATTAGTCTCTCATGGAAAGGTTCTGGTTGCCCATCAGCATGACCTTAGTCCCAGGACATTGTCTGTCTGAGACGGTTTGCCAACCAATGACCTTTCAAAGGTTAGAAACCATGAGCCAGTGGACTACAGATTAGCCTACAGTGGTTAAGTAAATGTTCCCTCTGGAATTATCACCACTAAACACTGATATAAGACCACTGGGACTGCTGACTATTATTAAATATATCCGTGTTGTTGTGACGTGTAGAGGCATTATCTCAGGTATGACGTTTATCCATAGTATGACAGTGGACAATGTGGGATGCGGTAGTGGTCCGTCCATAGTCTACAGATGTAGGATCTTAATTTGAGCCAGTTTGCTACAGCAGGAAAAAAAATCATTCAGAAACAGAAATTGTGGATTATAAATAATGGACATTTTAGTAGGGGCTGGTACATTTTTTGTAAGAGAAGATCAAGTCTGCAATTTCCAATGGGAAATTCCAAACTTCAGAAGCCTTTTAAATGGCAGGTAGCTTAGTGGTTAGAGCATTGGGCCAGTAACTGAAAGGTTGCTGGATTGAATCCCCATTTCAGTTGAAGGCATTCAGTTGTACAACTGGCTAGGTATTCCCTTTTCCCTAAACCTCAAATGTGAGTCACTACCTGGATTTGGTCTTGTGTACAAAATGTGAAATGGTGTTTTTTACATTGGATACAAGTAGAGACTCAGAGCTACAAAATGGTATATCATATGCTGCATTTGAGAAAATATGGGAAAGTAATTCTGCTTTGAAAGTTTATCAACTTGTAAACTCACTTTTGAGAAAATTGATTTTGAATGCTATGGAATCTAGTGAAGGGCTCTACACCCATTCATCATCGTTCCCACCCTCTTAAGCTTTATCCACACCCATCTCATTTTGCTCTCGGAGTGCACACTTGATGCTCTGGCCGGTGATTTGTTTACCTATGGATAACATGAAAACAGCCTAACCATCTCTACTGGCAAGAATTTCATTGCGCTTTTTTGCAGTCGTTTACTGACACCGGCCACATTCAACGGGTGTTGTACACACGTAACGTTAGCTAACGAGCCAGCCAGCTAACGCTAGCTAGTTAAACAACAATGAACAAAGTGCCAACAATACCACAGTGCTTGGCGCTAACCAATCAGGTTCAATGTTAGCTAGCTAACATTAGGCTCTAACTAGAAAAGCAAACAGCTCGGGGAAACAAATAATAACGTCAGCTAGGGAGCCAGCCATTAGCTAGCTAACAGTACACTTTTGCTTGAAATGAAACCAGTTTCTGTCAAAATTAGAAATGTGTAATATTTGAAAATGTAGCTAGACAACGCTAGACTATCTTACCTGTACACATCATCATGCATAATGGACGCGTCTCCCTCCCTGTCAGGAATGCCATACCACGGTTGCCCGTAGTTTGAAGATGTAATCCGGAGACAGGTGTTTTCTCCATCTCTTTAGCGATCACTCTCTAATTTCACTGATTTCAAAACTTGATTCTCTAGAAAGTGGAGAGCAACACTTATGCAGCTCCACTACATAACACATTACAAAAAGCGGCACCTGTCAAATGTTGCAATTTGCAGTATAATATAAAACAACATAACATACCATAGTTAAGTATTCTCGGTTCAATCTGTGTCCTTCGCCACAATCGTCCCATAAATGAATTAGTATGATGGAAATATACAGTCATAACCTAGTTTTCACTAATGCCTGTAGCTACATACTTATTATATATGTTATCCCCAGGGTGGACTATTATCATGTTGCTCATATGAAGGTCACCAAGCAGGGTCATGTTAATTAGAAACCAAACAGAAGAAAAATGGTTGGAAACAGGGACAGTCTACCTGAATGTGTCCAAAAAGTAAAATTTGTTTTCATGAATAGGACCCAGTACTCTCTACATCCATCCACACGTCTGATGGTTTCTCTTCTCCAGATCATTGCACTCACTAGCTAATTAACCCCAATAAGCAGTGAAGTGGCACATGGGAGATGGAGGCCATCTGCAATCTATTGAGTCAAAAATCATTCTGAGAAATCCAACTGTGTGGGTAGCTGTCCTGGAAGAGACACAGTATCACTATGACAGCATTTCAGAGTCCAAGAAGACATTAGTGTTTACACTCAATCTCTTGCATACAAATTCCCTTTGCCCAGAGCTTAAACTTTAAGAGTTTGTGAACTTGTGAAGGAGATATTTACTTCATACATAGCAAATAAAAATTACAGAGGCGGATTTGAGTAAAACAAAAAAAAGCTAATCGTTTTGGGCTTGGGGGAGTACTGAGCTGGCTTAACTGTGGAGGAACAAAGACCAAAATGAATCACTCATTAATTGTGTTGGTTTTGTTCTTGGCCTTCCGGAACAGGCAGTGAATGTAATTAAAATTAGCATGCCCCCCAAAGAAGCAAATAGCGAGAAATCGCTTGAAGAACACAGTGAGCGAGACATGGCTCCAAACTGAATCCAAGTGAAACTATGCTCTAAGGACGCTTCAGGGTCCTGGAGGGTCTTCTGAATGTGTAGATAAAATGTTAATATATACTTCTGTCTGGAACAACACAGTAAAGTTCAGAGCACAATCTGCAGCCATTGTGATGTACGCACCGTCGCCTTCTGAGTTTCACTGCCGTGCTTATTGGTTTAGTTCACTTCCTGTACGTGACACCACATTTGCCACATTTCCCTCCAGAGGAAATATAGGCTTTTTATGTTGTATTTTTTTAGTTAACCTTTATTTAAATAGGCAAGTCAGTTAAGATCAAATTCTTATTTACAATGACGGCCTACCCCGGCTTAATGGAGGCTATAAGGCTGACACATCGATCCCATCCAACCCCGCCCCCTCCCCCGCCCTCCGAACCCCTCAGGGGCAGCTGAGAAAAATGAATAATTTTTCCAGGTCACTTCCCATGGTTGCTCCTTGCCTCGCAGCTGACTTGGCCTACTCTAATTACAAGGCCGACCGGGGGTCAAGGGGATGGAAGGTTTCTGAGAGTCGCAGTGGCATGAGGCGGTAAGTGGTCGTGGCATGCTTCTTCCCCACCCTCGCCCACACTGAAGCCCGGAGGCATTGCCTGGCGGGCTAGGAGGCTCGGAAAAGAAGCAGTCCTACATATGACAGAAGCTCCAGAAGTACTGGAGAGCCTGCATGCTGAACTGACTAAATGGGCAGAGACTGACAGAGTTCAATGCTGGCTTCCGTCTTGGCACATGGCTTTGTTGGGATGTACTGTACAGTATCTCATTGCACAGTTCATGGCCACTGACATGGGTGAACGGCTGTTGGTCAGCATTGTTCTATGGTCTTGAGATGTATGTTTTATAAAGGCATTGATGTCTCCTCAATTCTCTTTCAATATTCCGCTAAATTGCTAAGTAAATTGCTAAGAGCCTCTGGGATTGAGGAGGATGGAGGGGAGGATGGTGAAGATGGTCCACAGTTATGAAGGCTTGTGTTGCTCCACATGCAGAAATCGCATCATGTATACTGTGACACAAAGCATTAATGTCATGATCAGGCAGTCTTTGTTCAATGGCTTGTAGGTAACAGCATTGCCCGTGGACACTTTCCCCCATTCATTCCTCTGGCACAGACTTGACCCTGAGATTTGTGCTGGAGAGTCATGCTTCACCCCACCACTGACCTGTACCAAAGCAAGATGTATTACAGTGAACCTGTCACATCCACTTGTATACAAACTATTGCAATTCACTGGAGGGATGCTATTCTCTCTTCAGAGTTTAGTCCTGGCTCTGTTGCTTTTGCTCTGGCTCTTTACTGGGTGGCCACGGGTTTTGTGTTTTTGGCGCCACTATGTATTACTGAAGTAGCTCTGAGGGACCATCATTCCTCTGCCCGGGAGATGACTGCCGCACGGCGTCCATGTTAGCACAGGCTCAGTCTCAGCTGGACTTATTCTACTTCTGCTGTCACACAGATAAGAACAGCACTTTGTTGATACTAGCTTTAAAAGGCTTTGCAGATAAGGATGGACGACCTAAATGTCCCTTTGCCCCTGCCCACCACTCTGAGATTAGCGACCCAAGTATATGTGTACTATCTTGTCCTTTGCTGTTACTTAATTTACTTAATTTAAGAACTTCATGAGCAGTTACATCATTTAGGATTCCACCCTCACTGTTTAATGCCAGTAAATCCATAGATGGTGAACCTCCGTTCCCCCCAGTTTAACCATAACTGATCTATAGGTGGTGAACCTCCATTCCCTCCAGTTTAACCATAACTGATCTATAGGAGGTGAACCTCCATTCCCCCCAGTTTAACCATAACTGATCTATAGGTGGTGAACCTCCATTCCCCCCAGTTTAACCATAACTGATCTATAGGTGGTGAATCTCCATTCCCCCCAGTTTAACCATAACTGATCTATAGGTGGTGAACATCCGTTCCCCCCAGTTTAACCATAACTGATCTATCGGTGGTGAACCTCCGTTCCCCCCAGTTTAACCATAACTGATCTATAGGTGGTGAACCTCCGTTCCCCCCAGTTTAACCATAACTGATCTATAGGTGGTGAACCTCCGTTCCCCCCAGTTTAACCATAACTGATCTATAGGTGGTGAACCTCCGTTCCCCCCAGTTTAACCATAACTGATCTATAGGAGGTGAACCTCCATTCCCCCCAGTTTAACCATAACTGATCTATAGGAGGTGAACCTCCATTCCCCCCAGTTTAACCATAACTGATCTATAGGTGGTGAACCTCCATTCCCCCCAGTTTAACCATAACTGATCTATAGGTGGTGAACCTCCATTCCCCCAGTTTAACCATAACTGATCTATAGGAGGTGAACCTCCATTCCCCCTATAGGAGGTGAACCTCCATTCCCCCAGTTTAACCATAACTGATCTATAGGAGGTGAACCTCCAGTTTAACCATAACTGATCTATAGGAGGTGAACCTCCATTCCCCCAGTTTAACCATAACTGATCTATAGGAGGTGAACCTCCATTCCCCCAGTTTAACCATAACTGATCTATAGGAGGTGAACCTCCATTCCCCCAGTTTAACCATAACTGATCTATAGGTGGTGAACCTCCATTTAACCATAACCTATAGGAGGTGAACCTCCATTCCCCCAGTTTAACCATAACTGATCTATAGGAGGTGAACCTCCATTCCCCCCAGTTTAACCATAACTGATCTGTAGGAGGTGAACCTCCATTCCCCCCAGTTTAACCATAACTGATCTATAGGTGGTGAACCTCCATTCCCCCAGTTTAACCATAACTGATCTATAGGAGGTGAACCTCCATTCCCCCCAGTTTAACCATAACTGATCTGTAGGAGGTGAATCTCCATTCCCCCCAGTTTAACCATAACTGATCTATAGGAGGTGAACCTCCATTCCCCCAGTTTAACCATAACTGATCTATAGGAGGTGAACCTCCATTCCCCCAGTTTAACCATAACTGATCTATAGGTGGTGAACCTCCATTCCCCCAGTTTAACCATAACTGATCTATAGGAGGTGAACCTCCATTCCCCCAGTTTAACCATAACTGATCTATAGGAGGTGAACCTCCATTCCCCCAGTTTAACCATAACTGATCTATAGGTGGTGAACCTCCATTCCCCCAGTTTAACCATAACTGATCTATAGGAGGTGAACCTCCATTCCCCCAGTTTAACCATAACTGATCTATAGGTGGTGAACCTCCATTCCCCCAGTTTAACCATAACTGATCTATAGGAGGTGAACCTCCATTCCCCCAGTTTAACCATAACTGATCTATAGGAGGTGAACCTCCATTCCCATAACTGATCTATAGGTGGTGAACCTCCATTCCCCCAGTTTAACCATAACTGATCTATAGGAGGTGAACCTCCATTCCCCCAGTTTAACCATAACTGATCTATAGGAGGTGAACCTCCATTCCCCCAGTTTAACCATAACTGATCTATAGGTAACTGGTGAACCTCCATTCCCCCAGTTTAACCATAACTGATCTATAGGAGGTGAACCTCCATTCCCCCTAGTTTAACCATAACTGATCTATAGGAGGTGAACCTCCATTCCCCCAGTTTAACCATAACTGATCTATAGGTGGTGAACCTCCATTCCCCCAGTTTAACCATAACTGATCTATAGGTGGTGAACCTCCATTCCCCCAGTTTAACCATAACTGATCTATAGGTGGTGAACCTCCATTCCCCCAGTTTAACCATAACTGATCTATAGGTGGTGAACCTCCATTCCCCCCCCCAGTTTAACCATAACTGATCTATAGGTGGTGAACCTCCATTCCCCCCATTTAACCATAACTGATCTATAGGTGGTGAACCTCCATTCCCCCAGTTTAACCATAACTGATCTATAGGTGGTGAACCTCCATTCCCCCAGTTTAACCATAACTGATCTATAGGTGGTGAACCTCCATTCCCCCCAGTTTAACCATAACTGATCTATAGGTGGTGAACCTCCATTCCCCCAGTTTAACCATAACTGATCTATAGGAGGTGAACCTCCATTCCCCCAGTTTAACCATAACTGATCTATAGGTGGTGAACCTCCATTCCCCCAGTTTAACCATAACTGATCTATAGGTGGTGAACCTCCATTCCCCCAGTTTAACCATAACTGATCTATAGGTGGTGAACCTCCATTCCCCCAGTTTAACCATAACTGATCTATAGGAGGTGAACCTCCATTCCCCCCAGTTTAACCATAACTGATCTATAGGTGGTGAACCTCCATTCCCCCAGTTTAACCATAACTGATCTATAGGTGGTGAACCTCCATTCCCCCAGTTTAACCATAACTGATCTATAGGTGGTGAACCTCCATTCCCCCCCAGTTTAACCATAACTGATCTATAGGTGGTGAACCTCCATTCCCCCAGTTTAACCATAACTGATCTATAGGTGGTGAACCTCCATTCCCCCAGTTTAACCATAACTGATCTATAGGTGGTGAACCTCCATTCCCCCAGTTTAACCATAACTGATCTATGGTGAACCTCCATTCCCCCAGTTTAACCATAACTGATCTATAGGTGGTGAACCTCCATTCCCCCAGTTTAACCATAACTGATCTATAGGTGGTGAACCTCCATTCCCCCAGTTTAACCATAACTGATCTATAGGTGGTGAACCTCCATGAACCATAACCATTCCCCATTCCCCCAGTTTAACCATAACTGATCTATAGGTGGTGAACCTCCATTCCCCCAGTTTAACCATAACTGATCTATAGGTGGTGAACCTCCATTCCCCCAGTTTAACCATAACTGATCTATAGGTGGTGAACCTCCATTCCCCCCAGTTTAACCATAACTGATCTATAGGTGGTGAACCTCCTATTCCCCCAGTTTAACCATAACTGATCTATAGGAGGTGAACCTCCATTCCCCCAGTTTAACCATAACTGATCTATAGGTGGTGAACCTCCATTCCCCCCATAACTGATCTATAGGAGGTGAACCTCCATTCCCCCAGTTTACCATAACTGATCTATAGGTTGAACCTCCATTCCCCCCATAACTGATTTAGGTGGTGAACCTCCATTCCCCCAGTTTAACCATAACTGATCTATAGGAGGTGAACCTCCATTCCCCCAGTTTAACCATAACTGATCTATAGGTGGTGAACCTCCATTCCCCCAGTTTAACCATAACTGATCTATAGGAGGTGAACCTCCATTCCCCCAGTTTAACCATAACTGATCTATAGGAGGTGAACCTCCATTCCCCCAGTTTAACCTATAACTGATTCCCCCAGTTTAACCATAACTGATCTATAGGAGGTGAACCTCCATTCCCCCAGTTTAACCATAACTGATCTATAGAACCTCTTCCCCCAGTTTAACCATAACTGATCTATAGGTGGTGAACCTCCATTCCCCCAGTTTAACCATAACTGATCTATAGGTGGTGAACCTCCATTCCCCCCAGTTTAACCATAACTGATCTATAGGTGGTGAACCTCCATTCCCCCAGTTTAACCATAACTGATCTATAGGTGGTGAACCTCCATTCCCCCAGTTTAACCATAACTGATCTATAGGTGGTGAACCTCCATTCCCCCAGTTTAACCATAACTGATCTATAGGTGGTGAACCTCCATTCCCCCAGTTTAACCATAACTGATCTATAGGTGAACCTCCATTCCCCCAGTTTAACCATAACTGATCTATAGGTGGTGAACCTCCCCCCCAGTTTAACCATAACTGATCTATAGGTGGTGAACCTCCATTCCCCCAGTTTAACCATAACTGATCTATAGGAGGTGAACCTCCATTCCCCCAGTTTAACCATAACTGATCTATAGGTGGTGAACCTCCATTCCCCCAGTTTAACCATAACTGATCTATAGGTGGTGAACCCCAGTCCATTCCCCCCCCCCAGTTTAACCATAACTGATCTATAGGTGGTGAACCTCCATTCCCCCAGTTTAACCATAACTGATCTATAGGAGGTGAACCTCCATTCCCCCCAGTTTAACCATAACTGATCTATAGGTGGTGAACCTCCATTCCCCCAGTTTAACCATAACTGATCTATAGGAGGTGAACCTCCATTCCCCCCAGTTTAACCATAACTGATCTGTAGGAGGTGAACCTCCATTCCCCCCAGTTTAACCATAACTGATCTATAGGAGGTGAACCTCCATTCCCCCAGTTTAACCATAACTGAATCTATAGGTGGTGAACCTCCATTCCTCCCAGTTTAACCATAACTGATCTATAGGTGGTGAACCTCCATTCCCCCCAGTTTAACCATAACTGATCTATAGGAGGTGAACCTCCATTCCCCCCAGTTTAACCATAACTGATCTATAGGTGGTGAACCTCCATTCCCCCAGTTTAACCATAACTGATCTATAGGTGGTGAACCTCCATTCCCCCAGTTTAACCATAACTGATCTATAGGTGGTGAACCTCCATTTCCCCCAGTTTAACCATAACTGATCTAGTTTAACCATAACTAATCTATAGGTGGTGAACCTCCATTCCCCCAGTTTAACCATAACTGATCTATAGGAGGTGAACCTCCATTCCCCCAGTTTAACCATAACTGATCTATAGGTGGTGAACCTCCATTCCCCCAGTTTAACCATAACTGATCTATAGGAGGTGAACCTCCATTCCCCCAGTTTAACTATAACTGATCTATAGGTGGTGAACCTCCATTCCCCCCAGTTTAACCATAACTGATCTATAGGTGGTGAACCTCCATTCCCCCCAGTTTAACCATAACTGATCTATAGGTGGTGAACCTCCATTCCCCCCAGTTTAACCATAACTGATCTATAGGTGGTGAACCTCGATTCCCCCAGTTTAACCATAACTGATCTATAGGTGGTGAACCTCCATTCCCCCAGTTTAACCATAACTGATCTATAGGTGGTGAACCTCCATTCCCCCAGTTTAACCATAACTGATCTACAGGTGGTGAACCTCCGTTCCCCCAGTTTAACCATAACTGATCTATAGGAGGTGAACCTCCTTCCCCCAGTTTAACCATAACTGATCTATAGGTGGTGAACCTCCATTCCCCCCAGTTTAACCATAACTGATCTATAGGTGGTGAACCTCCATTCCCCCAGTTTAACCATAACTGATCTATAGGAGGTGAACCTCGATTCCCCCAGTTTAACCATAACTGATCTATAGGTGGTGAACCTCCCTTCCCCCAGTTTAACCATAACTGATCTATAGGTGGTGAACCTCCATTCCCCCAGTTTAACCATAACTGATCTATAGGAGGTGAACCTCCCTTCCCCCAGTTTAACCATAACTGATCTATAGGAGGTGAACCTCCATTCCCCCCAGTTTAACCATAACTGATCTATAGGTGGTGAACCTCCATTCCCCCCAGTTTAACCATAACTGATCTATAGGAGGTGAACCTCCATTCCCCCAGTTTAACCATAACTGATCTATAGGAGGTGAACCTCCATTCCCCCCAGTTTAACCATAACTGATCTATAGGTGGTGAACCTCCATTCCCCCAGTTTAACCATAACTGATCTATAGGTGGTGAACCTCCGTTCCCCCAGTTTAACCATAACTGATCTATAGGTGGTGAACCTCCATTCCCCCCAGTTTAACCATAACTGATCTATAGGAGGTGAACCTCCATTCCCCCCAGTTTAACCATAACTGATCTATAGGTGGGGAACCTCCATTCCTCCCAGTTTAACCATAACCGATCTATAGGTGGTGAACCTCCATTCCCCCCAGTTTAACCATAACTGATCTATAGGAGGTGAACCTCCATTCCCCCAGTTTAACCATAACTGATCTATAGGAGGTGAACCTCCATTCCCCCCAGTTTAACCATAACTGATCTATAGGTGGTGAACCTCCATTCCCCCCAGTTTAACCATAACTGATCTATAGGTGGTGAACCTCCGTTCCCCCCAGTTTAACCATAACTGATCTATAGGTGGTGAACCTCCATTCCCCCCAGTTTAACCATAACTGATCTATAGGAGGTGAACCTCCATTCCCCCCAGTTTAACCATAACTGATCTATAGGTGGGGAACCTCCATTCCTCCCAGTTTAACCATAACTGATCTATAGGTGGTGAACCTCCATTCCCCCCAGTTTAACCATAACTGATCTATAGGAGGTGAACCTCCATTCCCCCAGTTTAACCATAACTGATCTATAGGTGGTGAACCTCCATTCCCCCAGTTTAACCATAACTGATCTATAGGAGGTGAACCTCCATTCCCCCCAGTTTCACCATAACTGATCTGTAGGAGGTGAACCTCCATTCCCCCCAGTTTAACCATAACTGATCTATAGGTGGTGAACCTCCATTCCCCCAGTTTAACCATAACTGATCTATAGGAAAGGTGAACCTCCATTCCCCCCAGTTTAACCATAACTGATCTATAGGAGGTGAACCTCCATTCCCCCAGTTTAACCATAACTGATCTATAGGAGGTGAACCTCCATTCCCCCCAGTTTAACCATAACTGATCTATAGGAGGTGAACCTCCATTCCCCCCAGTTTAACCATAACTGATCTATAGGAGGTGAACCTCCATTCCCCCAGTTTAACCATAACTGATCTATAGGAGGTGAACCTCCATTCCCCAGTTTAACCATAACTGATCTATAACCCATTCCCCCCAGTTTAACCATAACTGATCTATAGGAGGTGAACCTCCATTCCCCCCAGTTTAACCATAACCAATCTATAGGTGGTGAACCTCCATTCCTCCCAGTTTAACCATAACTGATCTATAGGTGGTGAACCTCCATTCCCCCCAGTTTAACCATAACTGATCTATAGGAGGTGAACCTCCATTCCCCCCAGTTTAACCATAACTGATCTATAGGTGGTGAACCTCCATTCCCCCAGTTTAACCATAACTGATCTATAGGTGGTGAACCTCCATTCCCCCCAGTTTAACCATAACTGATCTATAGGTGGTGAACCTCCATTCCCCCAGTTTAACCATAACTGATCTATAGGTGGTGAACCTCCATTCCCCCAGTTTAACCATAACTGATCTATAGGTGGTGAACCTCCATTCCCCCAGTTTAACCATAACTGATCTATAGGTGGTGAACCTCCATTCCCCCAGTTTAACCATAACTGATCTATAGGTGGTGAACCTCCATTCCCCCAGTTTAACCATAACTGATCTATAGGTGGTGAACCTCCATTCCCCCCAGTTTAACTGATCTATAGGTGGTGAACCTCCATTCCCCCAGTTTAACCATAACTGATCTATAGGTGGTGAACCTCCATTCCCCCAGTTTAACCATAACTGATCTATAGGTGGTGAACCTCCATTCCCCCAGTTTAACCATAACTGATCTATAGGTGGTGAACCTCCATTCCCCCCAGTTTAACCATAACTGATCTATAGGTGGTGAACCTCCATTCCCCCCAGTTTAACCATAACTGATCTATAGGTGGTGAACCTCCATTCCCCCCAGTTTAACCATAACTGATCTACAGGTGGTGAACCTCCGTTCCCCCCAGTTTAACCATAACTGATCTATAGGAGGTGAACCTCCCTTCCCCCAGTTTAACCATAACTGATCTATAGGTGGTGAACCTCCATTCCCCCCAGTTTAACCATAACTGATTTATAGGTGGTGAACCTCCATTCCCCCCAGTTTAACCATAACTGATCTATAGGAGGTGAACCTCGATTCCCCCCAGTTTAACCATAACTGATCTATAGGTGGTGAACCTCCCTTCCCCCCAGTTTAACCATAACTGATCTATAGGTGGTGAACCTCCATTCCCCCAGTTTAACCATAACTGATCTATAGGAGGTGAACCTCCCTTCCCCCAGTTTAACCATAACTGATCTATAGGAGGTGAACCTCCATTCCCCCAGTTTAACCATAACTGATCTATAGGTGGTGAACCTCCATTCCCCCAGTTTAACCATAACTGATCTATAGGAGGTGAACCTCCATTCCCCCAGTTTAACCATAACTGATCTATAGGAGGTGAACCTCCATTCCCCCCAGTTTAACCATAACTGATCTATAGGTGGTGAACCTCCATTCCCCCCAGTTTAACCATAACTGATCTATAGGTGGTGAACCTCCGTTCCCCCAGTTTAACCATAACTGATCTATAGGTGGTGAACCTCCATTCCCCCCCCCAGTTTAACCATAACTGATCTATAGGAGGTGAACCTCCATTCCCCCAGTTTAACCATAACTGATCTATAGGTGGTGAACCTCCATTCCCCCAGTTTAACCATAACTGATCTATAGGTGGTGAACCTCCATTCCCCCAGTTTAACCATAACTGATCTATAGGTGGTGAACCTCCATTCCCCCAGTTTAACCATAACTGATTTATAGGAGGTGAACCTCCATTCCCCCAGTTTAACCATAACTGATCTATAGGTGGTGAACCTCCATTCCCCCAGTTTAACCATAACTGATCTATAGGTGGTGAACCTCCATTCCCCCAGTTTAACCATAACTGATCTATAGGTGGTGAACCTCGATTCCCCCAGTTTAACCATAACTGATCTATAGGTGGTGAACCTCCCTTCCCCCAGTTTAACCATAACTGATCTATAGGTGGTGAACCTCCATTCCCCCAGTTTAACCATAACTGATCTATAGGAGGTGAACCTCCCTTCCCCCCAGTTTAACCATAACTGATCTATAGGAGGTGAACCTCCATTCCCCCAGTTTAACCATAACTGATCTATAGGTGGTGAACCTCCATTCCCCCCAGTTTAACCATAACTGATCTATAGGAGGTGAACCTCCATTCCCCCCAGTTTAACCATAACTGATCTATAGGAGATGAACCTCCATTCCCCCCAGTTTAACCATAACTGATCTATAGGTGGTGAACCTCCATTCCCCCCAGTTTAACTATAACTGATCTATAGGTGGTGAACCTCCGTTCCCCCTAGTTTAACCATAACTGATCTATAGGTGGTGAACCTCCGTTCCCCCCAGTTTAACCATAACTGATCTTGGTTTAGTCTCTTTGAAGAGCTTTTGTCCAGCTATATTCAATGATCTCTTTGCTCTAACCAGAGCTCGCTTATGCTGCTTGTTTAGCATTAGAACAATACAATCACTGTCCCGATGGTAAACTTAGTGAGCCGTCTTTGTCTAGCTAGCCACTAGAGTACTTCTCAACCGATCCAGCTATCAGATTCCATGTTGCATCCCTACTGTGTAAACCCTATTATGAAAACAACCGTTTTACGTTGGGTGGGCCTATTCTGTTAGCTTTGTTGGGATAAGATTAAACCAACTGTAATCTAACTGAACACGTTGTTGGGTTATCTCTCATGTGTCTGCACGTGTGGGTGGAGGGATACTAGCAAAATCAGTTCCACGTCCTGCCTAGCCTTTAGGGAAATTGGGCTGTCTAGTTGCAGCTTGCCTATGCTCCTGATCTTGTAAGACGTTTGCACTGCTGGCACCGCTATGGGTAATTCAAATCCCCAGCCTGTGTCATCAGGGGGTACAAAATATTATTGCTTTCCCCCGATGTCGTTTTGGATCTCGCTCCAGAACTACAGGACATTAATTTGAAGCTCTGGTGGATAATATTGAACCCCCATTGTCAACCAAACTGCAGGCATGTTGGGGCGGAGCGCGCCTCATACTTGTAATTCAAAAATCCTGCAATCTGCTGCAAAAATATTTTGGCCTAGATTTACCCAGAGCCAATAGCATGTTTTCCAAGTCAGTGGGCGACGCGACAGAGAGCTTGATTATCATCGGGAACAATAAGGGAGACTGCTGTGTGTTTGTATGGAAAGAAAACCCCAGCTGATCCCTCTGCCTTCAAGGACTGTCTGGAATAACCCATGATACAGGGAGTTTACACCTGTATTGAGGGAGTTTACACTTCATAGTCAGGTATAGTCAAGTTTACACTTTACAAAAACATATATTTTATGAAGGTTTACCTGTTCATTAGAACATTTCACAGTTAAGAGTAGTTTTATAAGTAGGTTTATAAGAAGCACATGATAAATGTTCAGAGTTAACAAGGGATTTAAAAGGGATCAAGCCCATGTAGGAAAGAGCTGGATCCACTGTCTCCTCCATGTCTATGAGAAAGAGTGATAGCGATAGTGGGACAAACCGTTGGTGCCAAGTCTGCTAAGTGTCAACACAATCAGTAGCATCTCCCCCCTGCGGTTTCCCGCTCTTTTGTGTCCCATTCTGAAGTCAACGAATGGGACAGTGGGAAGAGGGAAGGTGGTGGTGGTGGTGGTGGTGGTGGTGGTGGTGGTGGTGGTGGGGGGGGAGCAGGCAACTCAAAGTTCCGCATAATGGGAATGAGAGGTCCTAACCACATGATAAAGCACTCAAAGCACTGGTCTCTCCAGCCTGCTTCACGCTCTCCTGAGCATCTCGACAAGTATGAGTCAAGGGAAAGGGGGAAGGACAAGGAGAGGGGGGGGGAGAACAACAGAGGGAAAGACTCACTGTGGAGGCTTGATTACTCGTGTTGTGTTTTGAGTGCCCGTTGGATACGTGGCTCCATCTCTCTGTCTCTCTCTCGCTCTCTCTCTCTCTCTCTCTCTCTCTCTCTCTCTCTCTCTCTCTCTCTCTCTCTCTCTCTCTCTCTCTCTCTCTCTCTCTCTCTCTCTCTCTCTCTCTCTCTATATATCGTGCCGTGCTTCACTGTTTTCCCAGGTTGGTCATCCTATGCTTGTCTGTTCTCGGTTGGAGGATTACGAAAGAGTCTTGAATGTAAGTACTTCTTCATTTGTTCAGGGCCATCCTTGTGGGCTTTTGTTTAGTTAGTGGAAGATGCTGAGGCACTAAGCTTGGTCACACATTGGGGAGGTGTGTTTCGGGGGCTCCATGTGCTTGGGCATGGGTGCACGTGTACGTTGTCTGCACGTGTACGTTGTTGTTATTCTGTCTGTGGCTTCCACTCTTCGGGTCTGACTTGGACTGGGATAGACTTCTAGAGCATGGCATTGAGATTTACTTCAAATTGATTCAGATTCAGTAAGTCAAAGTAATTAAAAGTACAAATACTTTGAGGTAACTATATGCAAATGTATGTCCAAAAACAACTTTGAAATGACTGATTGGACTGTATATATTGGAGACCACAAATACCATAGATTCAATAATACATACACCTATTACATTGCTGATTAATTTTGCAGTACAATTATTGCAGTACACTTTCATTTCAATGGAAAATTGGATGTTCTACTACGGTGGCTGAAACAGGAAGCAGTTGCTTTCCATGTTGAAACAAAGATCCCAATGATGTTAGCTTTCATGCAGAGGACATTTCTTTCAGATGAATTCTTCTTGGAACCATAATTCCAGTCTTGACTGACTGATGTCCAATATAATGTCCCAAGTCTTTGGAATAAGGCTTTGGCCTATTTTGTATTCTCACAGGCAGCAGCCAGAAGGACTCTGAAAAGGGCAAATACCCTTGGAGCAATCATATTTTGTGCATTTTTCAAGGGATTTGTCTTTGGAGGTTTGCCAGAATCGGGGTTTGCGTAAATATCACTCAAGGAAAGATGGTTTTCATTTTGCACTCATCTGCAGGACTATGTTGTCAGGCTTTTTCTGAACACCTGCAACTGACCTGGGATAAATGTAGTCTTACATTTTTGGATGTTGGTCGTTAACATTTACATTACATTTAAGTCATTTAGCAGACAATCTTATCAAGAGCAACTTACAGGAGCAATTAGGGTTAAGTTCCTTGCTCAAGGGCACATCAACAGATTGTTCACCTATTCAGCTTGCGGACTCGAACCGGCAATCTTTTGGTTACTGGCCTAAAGCTCTTAACCCATACTCTACCCAGCAACAAAGGAACACAATTCTGACCCTAATTTACGGTCTTTTTTGGTCAATTATAGATGAAAGATTGATCATTTTTGAGTGTTATATTGTTTTTGTGCATCTCTGAGCAATGACCTATCAAATCCCGGGGTCATTTCATGTTTTCATGTATATCTAAGCTATTGCTGTTCAAGCAGGAAAAAAATCCTGCCACTAAGATGTAGCACTGCGATAAAGCTGCTCTCACTACACTTATGTTAATAGGAATATGACTTTTAGATTGTGCAAACATCTATCATACATGTCAGATTTCAATATTTGCCGATGTAATAACTTGGGAGGTTGCCTTCTCTCGAATGAGCCATTGGTCATATTTTTGCGATATTCTTACCTTGAGAAATGTGTAATTGAACAGGAGGTCCACCTAGTTTCTCCTATTTGTCTGCCTCTTCAGTCCAGGGCGCCTTGCATGGTTCCGTTGTGAATGTCAGACTCCACTCTGCGAGGCACATCGATCTGCAGATTGAACATGGTGAGATTGTAGACTCCTAAATTGACTCCAGTTTGTTTCGGCGATTTTAAAGCTAACTAGCTACTCACATGTTGATATTGATTTTGTTATTATTGTGTGTCGCTATGTTGGCAGGCCAGAGAGAGTATTGTGTTGTGGGTTTTGTAGTCAACTTGAGCTGCAACAAATTTCCACGATTTTTACATTACCACCAACTGTATTATAAATAAAACATGTGTTAGTGTTATTTAACACTATTAACTATAGGAAAGAGTGGTTTTGGGTGGATTTTTCCTTGAGGGCTGAAGCACTTTGAAACCCACAGGATACTGTATTCATCAAGGCCTAATTGTAAATTCCACATAGAACTACAAATGAAACATAATGTCCCCGTGACCCTTTTCCACTTGGTTGTCATATAGGATGCTTTTATAGGGGTATTTCGATTCAGTGCAACTCAAGGACATTTGAAGTGAGTTTCAGTCAGGACGACTGATGAATAATCCACAGTGTACATACATTTAAGCAATAAGGCCCGAGAGGGTGTGGTATATGGCCAATAAACCACGGCTAAGAGTTGTTCTTATGTGCGATGCAACGTGGAGTGCCCGGATACAGCCCTTAGCCGTCGTATACTGGCCATATACCAGAAACCCCTGAGGTGCCTTATTGCTATTATAAAACGGGTTATCAATGTAATTAGAGCAGTGAAAATAAATGTTTTGTCATACCTGTGGTATGTGGTCTGATATACCACGGCTGTCATCCAATCAGCATTCAGGGCTCGAACCACCCAGTTTCTAAACATCAATAATACACATGCTTGGTACAGTATGTTTACAGAGTGCACATCAAATAAACAGAGTCCGAATTGGTGGCTGCGACCTAAGTTTTAATATTCATTGTTGGTTGTTTTTATGTGTGGCTTCTTTCTACTTTTCACACGGTTCTGCCCTGGGTCCATTGTTATAGCACGGCAGATTGTGTCCTAACATAAATATTGGATGACAAGATAAGTGTATTGGTGCAGGGGCCTGGTTCCTCCTTCCACCCCCTCATCTACACATATAACACCATCAGCTAGTCCCAAGGGAGTGATAAGATACATTCTGAAATATTTCTTAACACTTCGAGGTCAGGAAGGTAATATGCTCTTGAGAAAAACCGATGAAAGGTAGGATAGCTGTCCGGGAACTCTGTTTACTTGTGAAAAGATGTACTTTCTTAGTCAGACTTCTCAGTTGACCTCGAGCTAATGTTTGTCCTCTGAGAGAAACTGTGAAATGGGACTGCTTGAGCTCAGACATATACTGTAGAAATTTTCCTGCAATTTTCCTACACTTGTAGTGTTTTCAAGGTAAAAAAAAGGCTTCTAAAGTTCCCAATTTCCACTTTAAAATGTCAAACTTGATTTGCCCTAATGACAAATGTATCAACCCCTACAAAAACGTCCATAAATTACAATCTACATGATAATTCACATTTCCTGTTGCTGTAGAAGTAATGTCCTACTGTAGCAAATTGACTCAAATAAAAATTCTACATTTGTATTTATAGATTTGAATAACTTCAGTTTGCCCCTCGCTTTCAGAAAATCCCTGATTCTAGTTGACACGCAGAGTTGAGGCAGTCGTGACAAAGTCAGGGAGTGACAGTCCTGGACCTGAGGCCTGGAACAGAGCTGTGGTTGGTCACACTGCTGAGACTGTTGACATAGAAACACAGAGAAAGTGATGCTGTTATACCAAATCTTTGTCTTTGTATACTTGTCAAATAAACTCCATCAGAAAGTCATGTCCACCCCCCAAACAGTAAAAACACAATGGAGAATGTATTCGTATGACTTTGGTGGGATCAGTTTCAGTACAAATGTATTTATTTACTTTATTTATCTTTATTGAACCTTTATATAACTAGGCAAGTCAGTTGAGAATAAGTTCTTATTTACAATGACGGCCTACCAAAAGGCAAAAGGCCTCCTGCGGGGACGGGGGCCTGGGATTAAAATAAATAAATAAATACAGTATAAATACAGGACAAAACACACATCACAACAAGAGAGACAACACAACCCTACATAACGAGAGACCTGAGACAACAACGTAGCAAGGCAGCAAACCCACGGCGACACAGCATGGTAGCAACACAACGTAACAACTACACGGTAGCAAAACAACATGGTAGCAGCACAAAACATTTTTTAAACATTATTGGACACAGTCAACAGCACAAAGGTCATGAAGGTAGAGACAACGACACATCACACAAAGCAGCCACTACTGTGAGTAAGAGTGTCCGTGATTGAGTCTTTGAATGAAGAGAGATAAAACTGTCCTGCAGCGAACTGAAAAGAGGAGCGACCCAGGGATGTGTGTACTTTGGGAAACTTTAACAGAATGTGACTGGCAGAACGGGTGTTGTATGTAGAAGATGAGGGCTGCAGTAGATATCTCAGATAGGGGGGAGTGAAGCCTAAGAGGGGTCAGAAATAAGCATCAACCAGTGGGTCTTGCGACTGGTATACAGAGATTACCAGTTTACAGAGGAGTATAGTGCAGTGATGTGTCCTATAAGGATGGCAACACGGTCTCATTAAAGTGTAAAAATGGTGACATTTAACCTCTGTACCCAAGCTGACCTATTAGTTATATGAATGATACAGATATTCCTTTACATAGACTGCTATATGTTGTTAGTCAAAGCCTACAAGGGAAGATACCACAATGATTCCCAGTGGTCAACCAAGCACAGTCCGTCTTTAGGCTAATTACTGTGGTCCGATTTTAATAAACCAACTCCCTTGTTGCCATGGTAGAAACACCACCATTTCCAAGCAAGGCCTTGTGTCTCAGATCTATTCACGGCCAGCCAGTCTCCCAAATTCCTGCTGAAAATCTATCCTTTCCCCCTGCTGTGACTTCTAGTGTCTGGCAGCCATTCTCTGGCTCTTCCACATCACACATCACACAGTTTCCCACTTGAGTCAAGAATGCTGGAGTTGTCAATAGAACTAAAGTGGTTTGTTTGTGAGGGTCTTGCTTTTCTACGCTGCGGGGTTACTGGACCGTGTGAAAGGTGGTTTGTGTTCCGTGTGACCAGACATGACATTGGAACGTACCTCTTGGCAAAGACAGGCTTGAGAAAACCAAGTCGAATCCAATTTACTGTGGTGGAGGTTGGATATTTCGTTATTTTCTTCCACCCGCACCTACTCATTAAAGTGTGTTGGCTTGGGAAAGGTTCAGTGGCCACCCTTTTGCAGCTCTATGCTGGAGGACAGTAAGCAGAGGACATACAGTCGTAGTATGTTAACCCCTGGGATGGTGTTGTGCAAACTTGTCTTTAGATTCAATGTCATGTCTATTAAACCAGCTATGACCCTGCCACAATTAAAATGGTCAATGACTTTACCCTGAGGCCAGTTTCACATCACTATCTAATGAAAGTGTTAGTGCGATGTCAGACTTTGGGCACGCAGGGACATGATAGGAAGCTGCTGTGGAGGTTTGTTGACTATAACACGGTTGACACCGTCAATATAGAGCAGAAACAACCATGAGAGAGATCTTAGAGCACAAACTGATAACTGCAAATATATTTTGGCTTGAATATCTTGACTTCGACCCAGGGCAAGTCATTGACCTCAGAAAGTACCCGTATTAGCCTAATCTGAGTATCTGAGTTGATTTACAAGGGCCTAACGCCATCAGGTAGGTTTATTGTTTCTCAAGTGCACACTTGATTTGAACTGGCTGATTTTAGGCGTTGTGCCAACATGATTTTAGTTGCATTGACAAAAGGCGCTGATGGAGTCTGTGCACACAGCTGTCGGCGTTAACTGTCAATGACGTTGTCAGTCAATGGCACCGCATTTACACAACAGGGCAGTAGATTTTCTTTTCAAGCTAGGCTAGACGATAGCCCAGGATGAAAGAGGAGAGAAGCGAGTACAGAAAGAACAGTATTGATTGTCTCCTAGCCTTTAGAAAACACACGTCGACTTAAAAGGAGAGAAGATAATCAACCTATTTCCCCATTTCATGTTGTCACTGAGGTGAAACTACAGCAAGGTTACACATTTATTCTTACCAGAACTCGAGCACTGAAACATCGTCTTATGTAACCGTCTACATGCTTTTTGCTGCAGACAATCTGCTGTGCTCTGTAATTATCCATTGTGTTTGTGGACTCATTTGACCCAGTCTATGGAGGGAGACCATAACAATACATTGAGATACAAGGTGTGTACACACACAGCTACGCCGTGTTTAAGCTCATTAATACAGAAAGGCCACTATTGGTCCTGGGGAAATATAATTTTGTTATCAATTTCCCCTAATCTCCACTAAAACGGGCTCAAGGGGACAGTATTATTAAATGCAAGGGCTTTGGTGGACAGTCCTGGCACATTGGTTATATAATATAATATATATATATATATAATCAAAGTTAAATGTCATATAAATGGTCAATTAACCTAACGGAATCCATGTAGAATTCATATGGGGCGGGTTATGTTAACAGGGTATATTTATGAAATTCAGGACACACTATACAGTAGGCTGCTCTTATACACTTAACACCGCAATTACCCTAGTAACAACATTGTTGACATGACGTTAACGCGCACAGTGTTTCAGCATTAGTACACAGGTAGAAGATCAACTTGATGCAAAGTATTACAAAATATAACGCTTATTGTTAAACGTCACAAGAGCAACCGAATGTAATGTGTTTACAAACATCTAGTCCAGGGAGGGTGACACTGTGTTGACTTGATCATGCTTTCACGCTTCTCGTTCCACCCTATCGACTATGGAAACGCTCTGTTGTCTCCACAGTTCGATGCGGCAACCCCTGACTGCTGTTTTCCATCCACACAATCCATTCGGACTAATTTGATATACCCATCCCGTGCATGAGCACACGCTGAGAGGAAGTGTCAAGGTTGCATTGCATCGCCACCAATCAGAAAGCGTCTTTCTTCGTTAGCGGATAACAAGTTGTGAGACAGCAAAGCCACGGTGTGCCAAGGGAATTAATGTGAAATCAGCATGTGGCCTATGATAAATCGGCAATGTGTTTTAAGAACAAAACATCACATTATGTCTAGATAGAGGCCTACAATGCAACGTTTGCTGGACAAAGGCTATGCTGTCGGTGGTTTATTGATTTAGGTTTTCGATGTAAAAAAGAATAGAGATAAGGCGCTTAGTTTGCCTTTAGTCTGAGTCAGAATCTGTTAAAGGCCCAGTGTAGTTGAAAACATGATTATCCTGCGTTTTATATATATTTCCACACTATGAGGTTAGAATAATACTGTGAAATTATGAAAATTACGATAATGCCCTTTTAGTGTAAGAACTGTTTGAAAAGACCCCCTGAAAATTCAGCCTGTTTTGGTGGAATTGAGTTTTGGCCTGCCTGGTGACATCACCAGGCTTAAATTAGTTTACACACTCTGAGAAAGTTTACACACTCTGTCCCCATCGGAGAACCCTTTTTGGTTCCAAGTAGAACTCTTTTGGGTTCCATGTAGAACCCTTTTGGAAAGGATTGTACATGGAACCAAAAAGGGTTATTCAAAGGGTTATCCTATGGGCACAGCCGAAAAACCCTTATAGGTCTAGATAACACATTTTTTCCCCCAAGAGTATAGATCAATAAAAGGGAGTTCCAAACCTCTGCCAGAAAACAGCTAGTTTTCAGTTTTCCACTCCCAGACAGTCCTGGCTAAATTATTGCTTGAGAAATTTATCTTTGCTAAGAAGCTATTTTTGTTTATTTTTGACCATTCTAATGAGAAATATC
Source organism: Oncorhynchus gorbuscha (assembly GCF_021184085.1). Lineage (NCBI taxonomy): Eukaryota > Metazoa > Chordata > Actinopteri > Salmoniformes > Salmonidae > Oncorhynchus > Oncorhynchus gorbuscha. The sequence goes on along the minus strand of NC_060195.1, from coordinate 59,235,054 downwards.
ACAGTAAAGTACTTAATTGTTACTCAGAAATGATTTGATATTGAGATAAAAACGGCTGCATTAGGCCTTTCAGACTTAACTGTTCAGGGTTTAAACTATTTCAGGTGAAAGAAACCCATTGTTTGACTTCCCATTGAGATCCTTAGAACGTTTTGTTTAGTTTGGACCCTATTCGGAACTTTTGGAAGGTGAATGGAGAATTTAAGGAAAATGAGTCATTCGAGATTTTGATAGGATCCACGACTATAGCCTGGCTCGAGTGCGTATCAATGGATCACGCGACCTAATGGCCGCTCATCACCATTTTTAATTCCTCTGCCATAGCTAGCCCGTGTCCGCTCATGTAAAATGCATGGCTCTGATGAATGTTCCTACGCCTTCCTCTCTTAGCCCCATTAAGCATTTCTCTCCCATCTCTCTGTACTTTGATGCCTAAAGATGATGCATAACTTTCGTATTAGCGAAGAGCGAAGTGGGATATTCCAGTTCTGTGCTAGCCGAGGGTATAGACCTCTTGCTCTCTGTTTTGAAGGAGAGATAAATCACGTCTATCCCTGACGGGCCGTCACATTACACAGTGCACTACTTCTAGCACTACTGTTAGGGGAACGGCGAGGTTAGAGTGACTGACATATTCATGACTTATTCATAAGCTTGCATTTTTATACACCTGGATATTTTTAGTCGGACGTTGCTAGCAAGGGCAGGTGGTACAGGTGGTAGCCCTGTACCACCTGGGAACTTAGTCTTCTCCCATCCATATTTGTCCTCTTTGACTTATTCTTTCGAGTTGTTTCCGTCAAGTCGTTTGTTCTAAATTATTACACGACGTGTTTTAACTGTCTTATAAACCGTGTTATATATCGTATACGTTCAGATTGGCTGAACAAACCCCCAGTGCTCACTCCCCCACACTGGATATGAGTGATGCGTTCATTAGATATAATTTCTCTCTTTAACCGTTTCATCTCTAATAACTTCAAGCGTCGCAGCTTACATGGGCACTCGACAAATAGTGCCTACATACGATATGGGTTTAAAAAAAAAAGGATTAGCTGGCTATCGGGATGGGTTTGGCACATCACAGTTCCGCTGTAATCCATGCGAGTTGGTCATAGTAAATACATGGAACATATACAGTATGTATGCCACTAGATTGAGAACGTAGAGGATTATAGCACATCGCACCATCACAGGGTCCAAAACCTTATTTCACTCGATATGTTAGTTCCTTGCCGGAGGCTAGCTGGTGTCAGTGATGGGTGGGTTGAGGGCGAGAGTGGAGTGGACGTGTTTGACAGATTAAGGCCTCTTTGTAATACCGTTCCCACTGTGATAAAATGGTGATGTTTTGTGACATGCCAGTGTTGTGGGTGTGTGTGTGCGTGCGTGCGTTCGTGCGTGTGTGCGTGTGTGTACGTGCGCGCATGCATGCTTGTACCTATATGCGTCTGTGCACATGCGTGTGTGTGAACTGGATGTCCCCCGTGTGACAGAGAAAGAGTTCAGTGCCGGGCGAGGGGCTTTTGTGTGTGTGTTTGCCAACACTCCCAGCATCGCCGCAAACTGTTTTCACTGTTCAATACTGCATTTGATTCAGCATCAGGATGTCTACTGAACCATAAAGACGAAAACACACAATTCATGATGCAAAAGATATTGATGTTGTGTATTTCCTTTCAGCCCTTGTAGGCTATCTCACTGGCTTGTGTCCCCTGGCAGAAAGGAGAATGCACTATTCACTGGTTATAGTCACCTCTTCATTCGTCCCTGAGCGGTCATTTCATTCAGTTTGTGTCCAATTATTAGTTTTTGCCTAGCAACCACAGCAGACTCATAGGAAGTCCCTGAACAACATGGCACAGCTAAAAGAGAATGTCTGGTCCTTTCAGCTGAGGCATGTCCTTTCCCTCGGTGTCTTGTTGAACCACGCAGCCAACAAGGTCACCTGTGGAACTTGGTGATTAGATCTAAAATATTTTCTAGGTGCCTGTGCTGAGAAGCCAAATGCAAACACTGGCAGTATATATCACCACAAAGAGTTTTAAAAAAAAACTCTTTAAAGGCCCATCTGAACTCTGTTAAAGGGGCAAAGGTCACCAAGTGAAGAAATGTGTTTGGGATTTGCCTGGAGGCCATGACGCCTTGGAGCGTGATGCCCCCCGGGGCAGACGTGTACTTTTATTAAAGTGCCCTCCCTTTTCTGTGAGTGCTTTGTCAACAAAGCTATGCAGAGAGCTTTAGAGTTCCACTCAGCTTTATTGAACTACCACTAACATGTGTAGGAGCTCCCCTGTCAGACCATGCCAGTTCATTGCAGGAGGGAGTCGAGATAGATGTGAGTGGTAAAGATGTTCCGACAAGGGAGGAAGATGGGAGATGTTGATAAGAAGGGAGTGTGTGTGTGTGTGTGTGTGTGTGTTATCCATAGCGGCAGTGCCCTCTAAATAATCGGGTAACAGCCCTGGTCAGGCTTATCCCTTTAATGGGCTCACTTAGAGAAAGGGGGCAATCTCCGGAACATTCCAAGCATTCCACCACGTTAAAACCAAGGCTCCCAAAAACACACCCTAGAAAGAAAGGTAGAGAAACCCCATATAACAGCCTGTGCTAATAATTGATGTCAGTTTCAACCACAGTAATCATCCACACCCGGATGAAAGAGCTGGCATTTTGCACTAATGATTCCACAGACATTGTGTAGGTTGATGATATTACTTCCACGTACTAATTCGATGGCGGTCCTTCCCAGGAAAGAACAGAGAAAAGAATAGAAGCACAGTATCAATCAAATAAATAACACATCAAATCCTTTACATTGGAGGACGCAAGGCTCAACCTTGTTATAAATGACCTTCTTGACTCGTATAAGAGTCTCTTGAACACTGAGGAGGCTGAAGAACGCTGAGCTCCGCCTGTGTGCTGAGTGGCATGCATTGTGTTATTACAGCCCGAGCCGGGGGCTTTCCAGCCAGGCTCTGTGACTGGAGGTCTATTGTGGGCTTAATTAAAGAAAGAGTCTGTGCTGTGGGTATTCATGTGCTTTCTGAAGAGGCCTCTCCACCTAACAGCACATCCCAAAGCAGCAGCAGCTCTCAAAAGGTTGCAAAGAGAACAGGGCTTTCATTTGATTTTCTTTTTACTCGAAGGGAAACGGAGGATATCATCTTACTCTGGAGATGAGCACTTATTTACTGAGGCTATTCTGGCGTAGTGTTTTTCCCAAAGCTAGAGAAGCCTCTCTCCTGCTCAAACCTGCTACATCGTCTTCGTCTTAGAATGTACAATATTTTGGTTGTTGTTGCATTTCTGCAGACTATACATCATGTTTCATCAACTGTGCTTCGCTGATATAAAAGCGTATTTTGGGATGATACAATAACTTTGCTTTTTTCAGTTAAAAGCTCAACTCTTGTCTAAAATGAACCTTAGATGGAAATGGATTTACTTGTCTTTCTCAAAAGTACATTTTTAAAACTGTGCCTTACTCATCCGGTTCCAACTCTAAAAATAAGAGCCAGAATCACTGCCACGGTCAGGGTGCTTAACTAGCCAAGCACCCTGAGTCATTGATTTCAGCCCAGGGCTTGTCTTAAACTTCAACTCTTTCTGATGATTACAAGCGTATTACATTCTTCTTCCAAACACGTTTGCTTTGAAATGCACAGATTCTAGAAGGGAGGTGGCAGATTTGAACTTTTCAAGTGACTATGGGGAATGTGACTCAAGATAAGGTCAGTGAGTCACTCAATATAATGCAGAAGTTGAGGGAGAACGAACGCCCTACTTGTCTCCAGAAGTAAATGACTGGGGCCAGAATCTTTAATCTAACCTTCTTTCGTTTGGGGAGAGAAAACAGCATGCTCCAATTAACTTTTGCAAGTGTGTGTGTGTGTGTGTGTATATGTGTATGTATGTGTGTGTGTGTATTTGAGAGAGAGAGAGACATAGAAAGAGAAAGAAAGAGAAAGAGAGAGCGCGAGAGTGAGATACTAAGAGAGATACCAAGAGAGAGACGAAGCGAGACAGAGAGCTTTGACAAGATTGCAATGAGCGTAAATTATAAATGGGACAATACTAGGAGGGAGAGAAGATTATAAACCAGGATTGGTGATTGACACATTTCAATTTCAGCTGCCATAATCCCACAACAGGCATACTGTACTGTACCAACTGACGGCACAGCGTGGGCTGTCCCTGATCTAGCTACAGTACCTCCCGATTGGCTCATCTAAAGCAGAGCCGCCCACTAAGCTATTTGAATACAGAGTGGAGGGGAGGGGGAAGGGGAGGTGGAGCGGTGAGCTAGATTCCCTCCTCCTGCCTGCGTGCTCTCACTGGGCTGGGGAGAGGAGCGGCTTTAGGGTGCGAGGAAATATGCCACGAGAGGCGATGTGACAGCCAGAGACAGACGCACACTGACACAAAGTTCCCCCAGTCGGACTGGAGTATTGCTGGGCTATTACTGCTGCAGCTGGTCTGTTGTAACGGAGGATGAAGGGCCTCTACTGACCTGACGGTTCAGCAGCTCAGTTCAGTGCTCTCATTTCTTCTTCCTCTCTTATTTCACTCTGCTTATGGACAATGGGATTTTAACCATGTGGCAGGTAAGGAGGACTGTGATTGATTGTGTGAAATGTTGTTGTGTGGTCACTGAGGCTGTGGGGTCTCTGGTTACTTAAAGCAGGTCTCATCAGGAGTCCTCTCCAAAGCTCGTTACATCAAGTGATGATGGTATCACAGAGAGAGACGAGTTCTTATCATCAATAACTGGGATTACAGTTACAGACCTAATGATCGTATGACCATGAGGTTAAATAGGCAACATTTCCAGATGGGACTACCACCATAGTTCATTTAGTGAATATTCTACTGTATCAATATAACCTATCGATCATTTGTAGAATTGTAGAGTGTGATACACTTTACTTCAGAAACAGTGTTATTGTGTTTATGAGACTAGAACAGGTTTTCTGTCAGGGGTTAAAACATAAGTAGTTGTCATAGCGCCTTGCATATTCAGATGAAGGGGACTGTGATATGTTCAATCTTTTTGAAAGCTGGAATACAGTGGGACTCCTAAGGGTGCTTGACGTGATTGTATCAGCGCAGGGAGTGATGCCTCTGTTCGCTTCCACAATCGTGTTCATGCGACCTAATTGTGGGACGCAGACAAGCTTTTGTTCTCTTGGCAGACTTTACACGAGTGGGTGAGAGATATCGATGGAGTGTTCACAAAGTTAGTGTGGTGTGAGAAACCTGAACTGTTAGGCTTTTTATTGAAGAGAATTTGACACACTGACTATGGGGGGAGGGGGGCATGGGTGGGGTGGCACTTGGAAGGATGGCGTGTGTGTGTGTGTACCTGCATGTGTGTGTACACACATGTGCACTTGTGTTTGTTTAAGCCATGTTATTTCTGAGTTCCTCCAAATCCACTCAGCATACTGCCATCAACATGGTGTGATACTAATCACACAGAGTAGGAGGGAAGCAGAGGTCACATCTGCCCATTCAGCGACATATCCTCACCAGCCAGGCACGCGTTTGACAACGCTCTGC